>NW_006204238.1:3377195-3379465 GCF_000334495.1 Tupaia belangeri chinensis
TCTGTTTTCTATTTTTTTTTTTTATGTTTGGCTCTTCATTATTCTTGCAATTCTGCTTATTTTACATTTAATTGGCTTTTCTTTATTAGCTTATTAACATGGAAACAGATTATAATTGATTTGAGATCTTTTTCCTTTCTGATTTACCTGAATCACCCACATTTTTATATGTTGTGCTTTCATTTTCATTTGGTTCAAAATACTTTCTAATTCTGAAAATTTCTTCTTTAAAAGTATGCTATTATTTTCCATATATTTGACGATTTTTCTAGATGTCTTCTGTTGTTGATCTCAAATTTAATTTCATTGTAATTTAAAGAACATCCTTTGAACCACTTGATTTATTTAAATTTATTAAGACTTATTTTATGACACAAAATATGGTCCGTTTTTGTAAATATTACATGTATACTTAAAAATATATGTATATTCTGATGTTTAGAGTTGTATAAATTTCATTTAGATCAAGATAGTTAATAGGTGACAGCAGTTAGTGTAATGGTTATGTCGCTGGACTCCCATGTAGTTGACTGTGGTTCGAGTCCCAGACCTGGTGGCTTAAACTCACACTGGGCATGTGTGCGTGTGTGCCCAAGATCCTGAGAGGAGAACAGAGAAGAAGGGATTGCGGTGTGGCCATCCCCTCTGGGGGGGGGGGGGATTTTTCGGTTTCTGTCTGTCTTTCTGGCAAGCACACACACTCTATAGCAAAAACCTCTCCAAAAAAAGAAAAAAAAAAAAACGATAGTTAAAAGCAGTGTTCAAATTTTCTATAGACTGAATATTTTTTGTTTGCTAACTTCTTGTAATTATCGAAGTGGAGTATTGCAAATTGTGGCAATAATCTTGGATTTGCTTATTTTTTCCTAGAAATTCAATACAGTTTGCTTTGCATATTTAAAAGCTCTGTTAATAAGTGTAAAAATAATTTAACAACGTTATGCCTTTTGATTAATTCCTTTATCATTGTGAAATTACTCTCTTTATTCCTGGTAATGGTGCTCTGATACTTTCATTGTCTAATTATAACGTAATTACTCTAGTTTTCTTTTGTTTTTCCTCATTTTTATAAGTTTTAATCTATTTTTTCATTGTATTTAAAGTTGAGTCCTGGTAGGTAGCATAAAAATGAATCTTGCTTTCTTGGTCAATATGACAGTCTCTGCCTTTTAATTTGTATATTTCAATAATTTACATTTAATATGACTATAGTTGAGTTTAAAATATGCTCTTTTATTAGCTTTTATTTTCCTATCTTTGTTTTTTCTCCATTTATGCTTCTTTTGAATTAATTGAGAATTTTTTTTATTATTCTATTTTAATTTTTTATTGCTTTGTTAGTTATACATCTTTTATTATTTTAGTATTAGTTTTATTGTTTGCAGTATAATCTTTATCATATCATTATGTGATAGTATACCATCTCACATCTAGTATATAAAGATTATGATGGGGCTGGCAGGTGGCATGGTGGTTGAAGGGCTGGATTCCCACATGGCTGACCATGATTTGAGTCCCATACTGGGTGGCTTTCTTTCTTTCTTTCCCTTTCTCTGTCTCTGTCTCTCTCTAGTCAAATTAAAAAATGATAATAATAAATAAAGTTACATAGAGAATTCTATTAAAAAAAGACTATGACAGAATACTTCCATCTCTCTTGCTCGGAATGTTTTTCTATTTTTGTCATACATTTAGTTTATATATATTTTATATATTTCACAACATATTGTTATCTATGCTTTAAGTGAGTAAATATTTTTCAAAGACATTTACATGAGAAAAGATCTCTATTAATGTTACCATTTTTAATGCTTTTCATTCTGCTTTTCAGGTCAGGTTTCCATCTGGAATTATCTTTTTTCTTCTTGAATAACTTCCTTTAACACTCTTCTTTGTGGCACCAGCCTATCAGTAAAAAATTCTTACAGGTTTTTGTACTTCTGAAAAATTTTTTTTCTCTTTAATTTCTTTGTTCCTTTGTACATATGTTCTTTTTTCCTCTGGCTGCTTTTAAGATATTTTCTTTATTATTGATTTTAAGCAATTTGATTCTTTGTATTGTTTCTTCATTTTCTTTGTAGTTGGGATTCATTGACTTTTTGAACTCATGGTTTAAAGTTAGCATTGAATATAAAAATATTATTCCATTACTTATTTTTAGTCATATCTTCTTTTCTATTATGGAAACTTCAATTACATACACAATTTAGGGTGCTTGAAATGATCTCAAAGCTTTCTGTGGCTAATGTGCCTTTCTCTTGCTAATTTGT
>NW_006204238.1:3387216-3401412 GCF_000334495.1 Tupaia belangeri chinensis
TCCCCTCTGGGGGGGGGGGGATTTCTCGGTTTCTGTCTGTCTTTCTGGCAAGCACACACACTCTATAGCAAAAACCTCTCCAAAAAAAGAAAAAAAAAAAAACGATAGTTAAAAGCAGTGTTCAAATTTTCTATAGACTGAATATTTTTTGTTTGCTAACTTCTTGTAATTATCGAAGTGGAGTATTGCAAATTGTGGCAATAATCTTGGATTTGCTTATTTTTTCCTAGAAATTCAATACAGTTTGCTTTGCATATTTAAAAGCTCTGTTAATAAGTGTAAAAATAATTTAACAACGTTATGCCTTTTGATTAATTCCTTTATCATTGTGAAATTACTCTCTTTATTCCTGGTAATGGTGCTCTGATACTTTCATTGTCTAATTATAACGTAATTACTCTAGTTTTCTTTTGTTTTTCCTCATTTTTATAAGTTTTAATCTATTTTTTCATTGTATTTAAAGTTGAGTCCTGGTAGGTAGCATAAAAATGAATCTTGCTTTCTTGGTCAATATGACAGTCTCTGCCTTTTAATTTGTATATTTCAATAATTTACATTTAATATGACTATAGTTGAGTTTAAAATATGCTCTTTTATTAGCTTTTATTTTCCTATCTTTGTTTTTTCTCCATTTATGCTTCTTTTGAATTAATTGAGAATTTTTTTTATTATTCTATTTTAATTTTTTATTGCTTTGTTAGTTATACATCTTTTATTATTTTAGTATTAGTTTTATTGTTTGCAGTATAATCTTTATCATATCATTATGTGATAGTATACCATCTCACATCTAGTATATAAAGATTATGATGGGGCTGGCAGGTGGCATGGTGGTTGAAGGGCTGGATTCCCACATGGCTGACCATGATTTGAGTCCCATACTGGGTGGCTTTCTTTCTTTCTTTCCCTTTCTCTGTCTCTGTCTCTCTCTAGTCAAATTAAAAAATGATAATAATAAATAAAGTTACATAGAGAATTCTATTAAAAAAAGACTATGACAGAATACTTCCATCTCTCTTGCTCGGAATGTTTTTCTATTTTTGTCATACATTTAGTTTATATATATTTTATATATTTCACAACATATTGTTATCTATGCTTTAAGTGAGTAAATATTTTTCAAAGACATTTACATGAGAAAAGATCTCTATTAATGTTACCATTTTTAATGCTTTTCATTCTGCTTTTCAGGTCAGGTTTCCATCTGGAATTATCTTTTTTCTTCTTGAATAACTTCCTTTAACACTCTTCTTTGTGGCACCAGCCTATCAGTAAAAAATTCTTACAGGTTTTTGTACTTCTGAAAAATTTTTTTTCTCTTTAATTTCTTTGTTCCTTTGTACATATGTTCTTTTTTCCTCTGGCTGCTTTTAAGATATTTTCTTTATTATTGATTTTAAGCAATTTGATTCTTTGTATTGTTTCTTCATTTTCTTTGTAGTTGGGATTCATTGACTTTTTGAACTCATGGTTTAAAGTTAGCATTGAATATAAAAATATTATTCCATTACTTATTTTTAGTCATATCTTCTTTTCTATTATGGAAACTTCAATTACATACACAATTTAGGGTGCTTGAAATGATCTCAAAGCTTTCTGTGGCTAATTTGCCTTTCTCTTGCTAATTTTTCCCTCATACCAAGATTGACTCAAGAGGACATAGAAAGCCTGAATAGACCCATAGCAAGCAATAAGATTGAATCAGTGATAAATAACCTCCAACCAAAATAGTCCAGGTCCTGATGGATTCACATCTAACTTTCACAAAACTTTTAAAGAAGAGGTAATGCCCGTTCTATTACAACTGTTTCTAGAAATTCAAAAGGAAGGGTCCCTTCTAAACACATTCTATGAAGTCTCCATCACTCTCATTCCCCAAACAGATAATTATATGACAAAAAAGGGAAACTACAGACCTATATCTCTGATGAATATAGATGCAAAAATTCTCAACAAGATTCTTGGAAGCCGTATCTAACAGCAGTTAAAAAAGATTATTCATCACGACCAGGTAGGCTTTATTCCAGGGTTGCTAGTGTGGTTCAACATATGCAAAAACCATAAATGTATTACACCCTATTAACAGAAAGAAAGGTAAAAAACATATGATCATTTCAATCAATGAAGAAAAAGCATTTAACAAAATACAACATTCCTTCATGATTAAGACTCTCAGTAAAATCAGAATATAAGGATTGTTTCTCAGTATAATAAAAGCCATCTATGAAAAATGTATAGCTAACATTATACTGAATGGGGAAAAGCTGAAAGCTTTTTCATTAAAAACTTGTATAAAACAAGGCTACCCACTCTCTCCACTCCTATTCAATATAGTACTGGAAGTGCTAGCCAATATAGTCAGACAAGAGAGTGAAATAAAAGGCATTCGGAAAGAAGAGTTGAAATGATCTCTGTTTACAGATGACATGATTGTATACATAGAAGACCCAATGGTATCCATGAAAAAACTTCTTGAAATAATAAATGCATACAGTAAGTGGCAGGATACATAATTAACTTACAAAAATTTATAGCATTTCTATATATAAAGAACAAGCAGACTGAGGCAGAACTGAAGAAAGAAATCCCATTTAGCATAGCCACAAAAAGTATAAGATACCTAGGAATGAAACTAACCAAGGAAGTCAAAGACCTCTATAAGAAAAACTATAAAAATCTTAAAAAAAAAATGCAGAAAAAAGTGAAAGGACATTCCATGTTCCTGGATAGGGAGAATTAATATAATCAAAATGGCAATCCTACTCAAATTAATCAGATCTAGAAAAGACAATCATTGAATTTGTCTGAAATCATAAAAGACCTCCATATTTCCAAAGTAATCCTACACAAAAAGAGTAGAGTGGGTGGCATCTCACTTCCTGACCCCCAAATATATTACAAAGCTGTGATAATCAAAACAGCATGATACTGGCACAAAAACAGACACGAGGACCAATGGAACAGAGTAGAGACCCTAGAAATAAACCCCCAAACATACAGCCAATTGACTTTAGCAAAGGGTACCAGTAAATCAAGTGGGAAAAGAGAAACCTCTTTAGGAAATGGTGTTGGAAAAACTGGGTATCCATTTGCCATAAGATGAATCTGAACCCCTATCTGTCACCATTAACAAAAATCAACTCAAAGTGGATCAAAGATCTAAACCAAAGACCACGAACTATAAAACTACTGGTGGAAAACACTGGGGAAACTCTGGAAGACATTGGGGTAGGCAAAGACTTCTTAAGCAAGACCCCCAAAGCACAAACAATAATCCCAAAAATAGACAAGTGGGTTTACATTAGATTAAGAAATTCCTGCACAGCAATGGATGCAGTAATTCTATATACGTGACACAGATCCTGACACCTCTAGTACCTCTAGTACTGGAGTATGGCAACCCCTTTGTATAGTAGAAAGATCAAAACTGAAGAGAGACCTCTGATTACACCTTTCATATTCCTACTATAGTCCTACAATGTAGAATACAGATATGGTCAGGGACAATTTTTTCCTAATAGAGAGGAGCATAGTAGTTGACCTGGTGGTTGAAGTGCTGAACTCCCATTGTCAACAATGGTTTAAGTTCCAGACCTCACAGCTTACTTTCTTACTCTCTTTCTCTCTGGTGAGTGCATGTGCCCTATAGCAAATAAAAAATAATAGTGATAATAATAAGATAAATAAATAGTTTAAAAAACAGAAACAGAGTGCAATCTGGATATTTTTGGTAATAATGCTTTGGTAATTTGCAGTTACATACATTTTTGCATATACATATGTGTGTGTGTGTGTGTGTGTGTGTGTGTGTGTGTGTTGGAGATAGAGAAAGTAAAAAAAGAACCCCCCCAGGGGGATGGCTGCACCATAATGTCTTCTCCTCCATTCTTGGCTTGGGATTCTGGGTGCACACATACATACCCAGAGTATTTTTTAAGCTACCAGGTCTGTGATTTGACCCATGCAGTTGACCATGGCCATGTGGGATCCAGCTGCCTTAACCACCTCACTGAACTACATGGTGTGTTTTTAGAAACAGTCCTGTCATGTCACGATCCTCTTGTCTCAGTCTCCTACTTAGTTGAGACCACAGGCACACACCCACTTTCAGACAGGTCTCACTATGTTTACAATGCTGATTGCAAGCTTGTCATCCTCTTGCTTCAGTCTCCCAAGTAACGGGGACTACAAGTGTGCATCATCACACTCGGCTTTTCAATTAAATTTTTATAAACTTCCCAGATCATCTATTTTCTTTCCTCTCCACACTACCAGAAAAGAAATTGATAGTGATCCTGTGTGAAAGTAGATTGAAGAAAGTACTAAAAACTGAATCTCCTTGGGTAACTCTAAACTCAATTATCTATCATCTAAACTCATTCTCCACATCCGTAAAGAGAGGGAGCTGGATACGCTGAATATCAAAACCAATTCTAGCTTTAAGACTTCAGGATTTCATGTGACTTTTTATCAAAAAAAATTTTTTTGGTAGGGTTACCTAATTAATGGGATACTACTATTTCTAGATTTTTTTTTTCCTGAATAGACCAAGGTTGAGAATGTAAGAATTTAAATGATTTCCAAAATAATCTGGATTTAGAATAGTACAAAGTGAGACTTGAAATACTGCTGTAGATAAATGCAAGTTTATACAGGTTTGGAAAAAATCTTTCTTTCCCTCTATTTTCCCTTAAGTAGAGAGAACAGTTGATTTGGAGGCTCAGCTAAAAGAGCTCAGGGATAGGGGTGTTTTCTCTGCTATTTACTAATCATGACCCTCAGCTATTTATAAAGCTTTTCTGACACTCATTCTTCTTATGTGTAAAATTTAAATGGCAATATCTGCTTGAAAGCATTCATAGGAAGTCTAAAAGAGAATATATTTGTGGGCCTGTCCCATGGCCTAGTGGTTGGGGGAGCCAGATGACATGTGGTCAACTGCAGTTTGAGTCCCAGATCCGCCAGGTTGAAAAACATGCCATGCCCCAGATCCTGACAGGATGGAGAAATGGATGAGAAGGTATTGTAGTGTGAAAGTACTCCCTGTTGGGAAGTACTTTCTCTCTCTTCCTCTCTTTCTCTCTGTCTCTCTCTGGAAAGTTCATGTAGCCTTTGACCAAAAAACAGAGGGAGAGAGAGAGAGAGAGAGAGAGGAGAAAATATTTGTAAGAGTTCTCAATAAGTTATAATATATGTGTACACTCTACAGACTCAAGAGTTCTCTGCAATGAGGAATTTTCCATCACAGCAAAATGTCAACAAGTGCAATGTAGAATCCAAAGGTATTGTTTAACAAAAGCCTTCCTCTGCTATTGAAGCAATTTTTCCAATAGCCTAACGTCCTTGGGTGATAAGCTAATTTTGCCAGTTTTAAAAGTAAGAATACTGACTCATAGCTAAGCGTAAGTTGATTTTATGCTGTCGCTTTAAAAAATGGTCATTCAGGGACCAGCAGTTGGCATAATGGCTGTGTCACTGGACTCCCACATAGTTGACCGTGGTTCCAGTCCTGGACCCGGTTGCTTAAACACATGCCGGGCATATGTGCGTGCCCAAGATCCCAAGAGGAGAATGGAGGAGAAGGGATTACGGCATGGCCGTCCCCACTGGGGGGTGATTTCTCGCTTTCTGTCTCTGTTTCTCTGTCTTTCTGGCGAGCGCATGAGAGAACTGAGTCATTGTGAAGCATCCTGCATGTTCCAAGGGGGACTGTGTGGTTCAAGATCAGGTCTCAGATGTTTACTAAGACTCAGTACTTTCACCAGTGTAATTTTTTGGGTCCAATATAATTATTTGGGCCCAAAAATAGGAATAGGAGATTTATATTGCTGAAAACGGAATAAATTGTTTCTTCTTACTTGTACTAACCCTTCCTTTTGTTTAAACAAGGCTTTACAGATTTTGAAGCACTTTATTTATTTATTTTTTAAAAAATTATTTATTTACTTTTATTTATTCACTCATTTATTTCAATTTGATCAGCGAGAACACACAGAGAGAGAGAGAGAAAGTGAGAGAGCAAGCCACCAGGTCCAGGACTTGAACTGTGGTTGGCCATGTGGGAGTTTTCCAGCCCTTAACCACCACATCACCTGCTGGCCCCCTGAAGCACTTTATCACCCATGCCTGTATCCAACCATCCTTCTATCCACTCACTCACCCACCTACCTACCCAGCCATATATCCATTCTTCATAGGGCATTTACAGGCACCATCCCAGGTCCTAGAGAAGCAAACTTGAAAGGATTTAGTCTTTCCCCTCATGGAGCTTACAGTCTACTGGAGACAGACATATTAATTAATTACAAGGAGTAATATGGTAAATAAGAAGGTGGAAGTGGTCAAGTCTATCCAGGGATCAATTTTAGAGAGAAGTTGTATTTTGGAAATACAGGAACCCAAGCGGGTGTTCTAAATTATACTACCACATTGCTTTAGAGCTGTCCTTCTCAGGTTTTAGTGAGCATGAGAATCACTTAGAGGACTTGTTGAAACACAGATCTCATGGCCTCCATCTCTAGCAACTCAGATTTAGAAGCCCATGGTGAGTGTTGTTCTAGAAAGTTCCCAGGTGACATCGATGCTGCTGGTGCATGGACCATACTTTGCGAACTATTGTTTGGGAGACAAACAGATCCTTTGAAATCACTCTGTTAACCAGGTAATTCCATGGATCATTTCCCTAGGACCTCATATAGAATCTAAGAATGGTAGAGATCAATGAATAAAAGGGCTCATTTTACAAAAGCGGCATGTGTGATTCAGGAATTTTCAGTGATTTGCAGATTACTTTGTTAGTTAATATACTGCCAAAGTGACTTTATGCTGTTTTTCAAACTGTGATTTTTGGTCAGTATGTCTTATAGAATTAGCTGGTCCTCTAAATCTACCAGTTTTAGGTTGCTGAAGTTTAAATATGTCCCCCCTTCCCCGTGCCTCAAATTCAGTTGTTAATGTTTGGTTCCTACTTTTGATGGGATTATGTGGGTAGGCACTCAATCCAATGATGGTGTTATGAGGTGAAGCCTTTGGGAAGTGATTGGGAATAAGGGCATTAGTGAGGAGTCCCCTGATTGACTCCTGGTGGGTTTGTGAGTAGAGAAAACGAGACAGACATACAGACGCAGACACGTGTGCTCTTGCTTTGCTCAAGCTTTTGCCATATGATGCGCTGTGGTGCCTCCCTGGCAGTCGGGCCTTTACCAGATGGAGCTCCTTTACTTTGGACCTCCAAAACCATGAGCTAAGTGAGCCTCTATTCTTATAAATTACCCAGATTTGGGTATTTTTGTTAGTAGCAACACAACAGACTAAGACACAGGTTTTCATTCACTTTGTGAATATTAAAGTCCTGATAAAAAAAAAAAATGGCTTGTGAGAGTGACATCCATACTCAGACCAGATGAAAAGCAAAACCAGTGTGGAGGCAAAGGAGCTGCTTCCAAGGTAGGAACTTTCAGGAGGTCTAGTTTTCTCAATTATAAAGGATTTTTTCAGAAATCTGTTACATGAAGTAATTAACATGCAGTTCTAAAATAAGCTTCCGTGAACCACTATTCCAGTGAAAAATTACTGTTTAGGAGCTTTTATGCTTACTGAGAAGTTCACATGTGTAGCCACTCTTATCTATTTTGATTTCAGTTTGGAGGAGCAGGGAAGCCTGTAGGGAAGAACTGAATTAACAGATTTCTGAATTTCTATCACTTTTTTATTGTGATACTGCTTTTATTTTATTCACTAATTATGAAAGTGACCAAGCTCATGTCTCAGCTGGGAATGTAGTCCAGGCACCCATCAAATAGCTTTTTATCCAAAGGTCCGTGAAGTCTGCATCTTGTTTTCTTCATGTCTTCCCAAGACTTAAATAGTGGCTGGTGTAGTTGAGCCTCAAAACATGTTTGGTGAATGGGTGAGTGAACTGTGAATGTAAGGATGCCCCACTCAGAATATTATCTTCTCCAAAAAGTATCAAAACCAGGCTTACGGCTGGCCTGAGGCAAAACAAACAAATTGTTAAGGTATCTTTAGCCCTCACAAACAAAGCATTTTGGGGGAATTTTCATCCCTTCCTAACCCTTTTAGATATGTACAATAGTACTTCTACATGGCTCTGTGCTACTCACAACCTATTCAAGAGCATCTTACTTATCTTTCTTTGGTTTTTAGTGTGTGCATGTCTATTTATTTATTCACAATGAAAAACATAACATAAAATTTACCACCTTAAACTGATTTTAAGTGTACAGTTCAGTAGTGTTAAGTATATTTACATTGGTGTGCAATAGAGCTCCAGAACTTTTTCATCTTTCACATCTAGAACTTCTATATTCATTAAACAACTCCTCTTTTTTTTCCCTCCCACCAGTTCTGGTATTCACCATTCTACTTTTTGTTTCTATAGATTAGATTGCTTTAAGTACTTCATGTATGCGAAATCATACAATAGTTGTCTTTTTGTCACTGGCCTACTTCACATAGTGTAATGTTTTCAGATCGCATCCATACTATGCCATGTAACAGGATTTTCTTCCTTTATAAGGCCAAATAATATTCCACTGTATGTATATACCACATTTTTAAACTGTAATTTTTTTGTTGCTATATAATCATTGTACATCTTTGTGGAGTACAGTATGGTTTCTCAGAGCATGTATATGGAGTGCAATAATCCAATCAAGGATCATCTTCTTCAGTATTGAACATTACATTACATGCACATCCAGTAATAGTTCTACTAGATTTCTTTTGAGGGGGTGATATCAAATTTTTAACAATTTTTTTACTGTGCTGTGGTACACTGTTTCATAACTGATTCCTATTTACATGCATTCTTGTTTTTGTTAATAATTTTCTCCTGCCTTCCTGCCTTCCCCATGAAGCTTTCCCATGGGTGTACAAATATCTCTTTGAGTTCCTGCTTTCAATTCTTTGGATATATACCCAGAAGTAGGATTATGGATCATATTATAGTTCAAATTTAAAAATTTGAGGAGGTTCCATGTTGTTGTTCTTCTTTTTTCCCTGTAGTGATTTCTCCAATTTACAATCCTACCAACAGTGCACAAGGTTCCAATTTTTCCACATTTTCTCTAACACTTATTTTTTTCCTTTTTTTAAAATTTTTTTTATTTGTGCTGCTCTCTACTCTAGTGGAGATGAAGTGATATCTCATTGTGCTTTTAATTCACATTCGCCGATGAGTTTTGATGCTTTTTTTTTCCCTGTAGTGATTTCTCCAATTTACAATCCTACCAACAGTGCACAAGGTTCCAATTTTTCCACATTTTCTCTAACACTTATTTTTTTCCTTTTTTTAAAATTTTTTTTATTTGTGCTGCTCTCTACTCTAGTGGAGATGAAGTGATATCTCATTGTGCTTTTAATTCACATTCGCCGATGAGTTTTGATGTTGAGCATCTTTTCATATGCTTGTTTGCCACTTGTAAGTCATTTTTGGAAAATTTTTCAAATCTTTTGCCCTTTAAAAAAACATTTAGAAATGCTTTTTCTGTTGTTGAACGAAAGCTTTTTTGATGTTTAAATAATTTTTCATTCTGAATTATAGTAGATCTTTATACATTCTATGTGCTTTAAATCTAAGTGCCTAAAAATCTATGTGCTTTATAATTAAAAATCGATGTGCTTTATAATTTGCAAATATTTTATGAGTTTTATAATTTGCAAATTAAAACTATGTGCTTTATAGTTTGCAAATATTTTCTCCCATTCTACAGGTTGTGTATTCATTCTGCTTACTTTATCCTTTGATGCAAGAAAGTTTTAAAGCTTGATGTAGTACTATTTGTCAATCATTGCTTTTGTTGCCTATGCTTTTAGCATCATATTGAAGAAATCATTGCCAAGTCCAATATCATGAGGTTTTCTTCTATGTTTTTTTAAATAACTATTTTATTTAACTTTATTTATTTATTTTAACTTGACTGGGGGGGGATAGAGCGAGCGAGAGAGAGAAAGAAAGTGAGAAAGTAAGCCACCAGGTCTGGGACCCAAACCATGTGGGAGTACATGCCCTTAACCACCATGCCACCTGCCAGCTCCATCTTCTATGTTTTCTTATAGGAGTTTAAAGTTTTAGGTCTCAGGTTTACAGCTTTAATCTATTTGAGTTAGTTGGTGTGTACAATGTAAGATACATCTCCAACTTCATTCTGTTACCTATATATAAATGTTATACAGTCTTTCCAACACTATTAGTGAAAGAACCTGTATTTTCTTCTGTGAGTGGTCTTGATATGTTGTTTGGAGATAGTTTGCCTATACACAGGGACTTCAGAAAACTCCTGGAAATATAGAATGAATTAAAATATGAGTTTATTTGGTACAAAAAATTTTGAAATCGTGCATATTCCTTTTTCATAATGCACACTTTCCATGAACCTTTTGTTGACCCCTCATATATGTGAGAATTTATTTCTGGGCTCTCTATTCTCCATTGTTTAGTCTTGGTAGCAGTAATACATTGTTTTGATTACTGTAGCTTTGTAACACATTTTAAAATTATAAAGTGTGAATCCTCTCCAGGCAGTTCCTAAAATATACAATTGGTGAATGCATAGACTCATGCTGTGTGAGATAAGGCTAGTGGGCAGGTCAATGGAATAGAAGAGAATGGTATTACTAGATGGGGGTAACGTGCATGAGCCACATCATAAACACACTGTTGCATTAGTCTCCCATTCAGTTTCTACAGCTATCACTTTTATCTCCCCACCATACATACTAGATTATGTAATGCATAGGACAGACAGGATGTTATTCATTTTGCCCAATCTTGTTCCCAAGTAATATGTATGATAATTAGACACACACACACACACACACAAACACATCAAGCAATAAGTTTGCAGGCTATTGATATTTAGAATTCTTCTAGTACGCTTCGGTCTTTGTGAGTTATTACTCTGATTGCTAGCTGCTCAAATCAGGGTAGCTCATTTCCTTTGCCCAGGTGTTACTTCAGGAGTTCTGACTGCAAATGCTTCTTGTTTCAAATATGCATAACCTTCCTAGCCTGGAACTTTGACAAGCAGACTCTCTCAGTCACTTTGCCTGTCTGTACCATGTTCTCACTTGTTAAGCTTACCTATAGGATGCATCACAGCAGGGCTGCAGAATCATCTCTCTGAGAGGAATAAGATCCATCTTCTTTATTTTCTTTCCTTGTCTTAACTAGAGGAAAAAAAGAATCCTTCCTCTGCAGAAGCTTAGATAAAAATTTCAGAACTAGACCTTATGTATTTTAATGAAAACTGGGATGGGGTCAAGCTGAGATTTGGTTGGGTTGATCTAATTTGAAGAAAACATGCCCTTTTCCATCTTCCAACCCAATAATCTGTTTGTGTGCCTTCATTTCCATGGGAGTCCAAGAAACTCCTGGGAGGGTATTTTGAAGAGGAATTCAGATATGAACAGATATGACTGAACAGTCATTGTAGGAATTAGGCAGAAAATGAAAGCCAGTTTTCTGGATGGAAATAGAAGAGTCACTATAGAGGGAAAGAAGTCTGCCATGAAGAGAAGAGAGTTCTAGCAATAGGATCTCAGGTCTGGGGAAGCATATCCGTTCTGGGTAGGGAATATGTAGCTGTTACCTCCTTTTATTGGCTATCCTATGCATGGATGTACCCAGGGAGAAAGTGGGTCATGCATACCTTGAAACTGTAACATTCTGGAGCCCAAGAAACCCAGTGGTCATATTCTCCTTATAGAATACAACATACAAAAAGGAACTGCTCTCACTTTTCTGGAGTTTTTCAGAGAGAAAGGGCAGAGTTCTGCATATTGAGGATAAAGGAATGGTACTGAAGGCAGTACCAATCTTTCATAAAATGCTGAATTTTGGCTCTGGTCACTTGAGGAGAGAGGGGTCAGGGTCAGAGGGTGTGATGCAACCTTTTTAAGAACAAATTCCTGAAGTGCCCTTGAGCATGATGGCTGTATAGTCTTGGACGGACTGGTTATAAAAGTGAAGACATCAGCAAATATAAAATGCTATCATTACTAGGAGAGAGTGAGGTACTCTCCAAAAGCCAGCCAGGATTGTGGGCAGACCCATGCACCCAGTGTGAGCAAGTAGACCCTGGGGCTCGAGCCTGGAGCCTTTTCAATTGGTCTCCAGTGGAGCTCAGAAGCACCTCTACCGCCTGGGTCAAGGAACTTTGTCTCTGTGAATTATACTTATCAATATTTATGATATTAAATATTAGACATTTTAAGCATGTTTGTTTATATATTAAAAATGTAATAAACTTGATTGTATGTTAATTTAAATTAAGTTTTTAAATTAAAATTAGTAGGTTTACAGAACAAAGAAAGTGAGATTAATGGCATTATTTTAAATTTTTGTAAATCTCTTTAATATTGGTTTTAACAGAAGAGAGTTGGGTTTTTAGACCTGCTTCTGCAAATGATATGTTCTGATAAAGCATACCACAAAGCTTGTAGAAAACTCCACTCTCTGCTCATGAGAATATGAGAATAAAAAAGATAAGTGCTTTTTTTTTAAGAATAGTTTGACATTGAGGACTCCCAGAAGGTTCTTGGGGGACCCTCACAGACTTGTTCCACTTTGAGAATCACTGTACAATGGCAATGTGTGAATATACCACTCTTCATGTATCTGA
This sequence comes from Tupaia belangeri chinensis, assembly GCF_000334495.1. Classification (NCBI taxonomy): domain Eukaryota; kingdom Metazoa; phylum Chordata; class Mammalia; order Scandentia; family Tupaiidae; genus Tupaia; species Tupaia belangeri. Next base: position 3,399,861 of record NW_006204238.1, read on the forward strand.
CAAAGAACATTTAAGTAGTTTCACTTTTAAATTATTATAGATAGCACCATGAACATTCTTATACATATAATAAAGCTTTTGTTTGTTTGTTTGTTTTTTCAAATTTGCCAGAGAGTGAGTGGGTTCACCAGAGAGAGAGAGACAGACAGACAGAGAGAGACAGAGAGAGAGAGAGAGAGAGGGAGAGAAAGTGAGAAAGCACCCCTCATGGTGGAGGGTCATGCTATAATCCTTGCTCCTACATTTCTCTTTCTTTTCAGGATTCTGGGCATGCATGTACACACTTGGCCTGTTTTTCAAGCTGCTGGGTCCAGGACTTGAACCATGCAGTTGGGGATGTGGGATCCAGTTATCTTAACCTTCATGCCACTGGCTGGCCCGTATAATGTATTTATTGCCTTACTCTTTGGTGAGAAAGCGTATATAAGAATCATAAGAGATTTAAGGAAAATCTTTAGGAAAAAGAGGAAGTACAAAAAATAGGAAAACTTAACTTAGAAAAAGCAAATAATATAGGACTGAGAAAACATGAAAGGAATTGTACTGTTCATAAAAGAAGAATTGTATGCAAAACAAAGTAACATTTAGAGGATAAGAAAACATCCTTGGGAATTAACACTGTGATAAAAATTTTTAAAAATCAACAAAAGCCAATAGAAGTCAAACAATCAAAAAGTCAAAAGATGCCTTGGAAGATGTGGTTGAGAAAATGTTCCAGAAAGTAGAATGGAGGAAGAGAGAGATAAGTTAACTGGGGGAATCAATCCAAGGAGTTCAAAATTTGGTCAACAAGAATCCCAAAAGAGAGATGAGAGAAAAATTAGGGAGAAATGAATACTAAAGAAGCGATCTGAAAAACAGTCTCTAAACTATAGGACAGATTGGAAGTCTCACTGTGTCCAGTATAATTTATAAAAAAAAAATCAATATTTACATATTGGGCACATCACTATAAAACTTTAGACAACTGTATGCAAGAAGAACATTCTCGGGAACCAGCAGTTAGTGTAATGGCTATGTCGCTGGACTCCCACCGTGGTTCGCAGCCCAGACCCGGTGGCTTAAAACTCATGCCCGGTGCGTGTGCCTGCGTGCCCAAGATCCAGAGAGGAGAATGGAGGAGAAGGGATTGCAGCGTGACCATCCCCCCTGGGGGGTGATTTCTCACTTTCTGTCTCTCTGTCTCTCTCTGTCTGTCTGGCGAGTGCACGTGCCCTATAGCGAAAAAATCCTCTCCAAAAAAAAAAAAAAAAAGAAGAATATTCTCAAAATCTTCTATAAGAAAATCAGTATAAAAACAAGGAGGCTAGGATTGAAATGGCATAAAAAATTCTTTTTTTTTTTTTTTTGAGCAGTTTTTGCTATAGGGTGCATACACTTGTTTCAGAGCAAGAAAAAAAGAACTATTATCTGACATGAAATATACTGCTGAGTAGATGACAGACCTGTTGGTTAACTATGCAGAAGAGTAAATCCAAAAGAGGGAAGAAATTATTATAGCTTCAGGAAAAATAAAACCTGTATACAAGAGGAAATGTAATCTGTATGCTAC
>NW_006204238.1:3401442-3430327 GCF_000334495.1 Tupaia belangeri chinensis
GCAGGAAATAGTACTTACACATGCAAATTGTGTAAATACAGAGTACTGATGTCATCAAAAGTAGTAATACAACTACATTAGGAAGACCCAAGGAGGGGGGGACAGGGGAAGAGGTGAGTGGCTGCCCTGAGACAGCTTACTATCCCTAATTACATAACAGAAAGTAAGTTGTTACTGTCTAAATTTGGTAAAAACGTATTAGCAAAAAGCTATTATTTAGAAATATGAGGATAAATATAGAGTTTAATAATTGAAAGATATCACTTGAAAGAAATGGGATTATGAGATAGGGAAGATGAAACAGAGTTGCTTTTTTGTGAAAGTAAAACTTTTACTAATACGAGTAATAATAATAAACCCGTAAAGAACACTTACTGCATACCAGAAGCAGTTCCGTATTAATTTGACAGGGCTGCTGTAACAAATACCACAGACGAAGTGACTTGAACAACAGAGATTTATTTCCTTACGTTTTCTTGAGGCTTGTAGATCAAGGTGTCAGCAGAGTTGGTTTCCTCTGAGGCCTCTCTGGCTCGTATTGATAGCGACCGTCTTCTTTCACTGTTTTCACATGGTCTTCCTCCCGCATGTGCTTGCTTCTTTAATTGCCTCTTTTTACAAAGGTGCCAGTCAGACTGAATTAGGCCTCACCCATATAACCTAATTTTACCTAAATTTCCTCTTTATAGGGCCTATCTTTGAATAGTCACATACTGAGGTATTAGAGGTTAGGACCAAAACATACAAACTGTGGGGAACACAATCCAGCTCATATGTGAAGTTTCATAAAATCTCACGAAATAAATGTTATCATAATTTTTTACAGATGGAAAAAATGCTGGCATGAGGCAGTTAAACTTCCCATAATGCAGAGCTAGAAACAGCTTACCCATAACTAATCCAGACAGCCTAGTCCAGCATCTGTGCTCTTACCCCTGAAACTATACTGTTTTGTACTTACTTTATAAATTCTATGTGCTCTATGTTTTTTTTAAAAAAATTTGCTTTAAGGCACATGTTCTCATTGGAAAGAGAGAGAGAGAGAGAAAGAGAGAGAGACAATCCTAGGGAGGATGGACATGCTGCAACCCCTTCTCTTCCATTCTCCTCTCAGGACTTTGAGCATACATGCAAGTGGCCCCACCATTTATCAAGATGCCAGTCAAGACCTTGAATCATGCGGTTGGCCCTGTGGGATCCAGCTGCCTTACTACTGTGCCACCAAATGGCCTCAGTGTATACTATTTTAATAAAAATTTAAAAATAAGGGACCAGCAATTAGCATAATGGCTATGTCGCTGGACTCCCACATAGTCGACCGCGATTCGAGTCCTGGACCTGGTGGCTTAAACTCATGCCAGGCGCGTGTGCGTGTGTGCCCAAGATCCCGAGAGGAGAATGGAGGAGAAGGGATTGCGGCGTGGCCATCCCCCCTGGGGGGATGATTTCTCGCTTTCTGTCTCTTTGTCTCTCTGTCTGTCTGGCGAGCGCACATGTCCTATAGCAAAACAAACAAACAAACAAACAAAACAACAACAACAAAAAAACCTCTCCAAAAAGAAAAAAAGAAAGGAAAAAAAATTTAAATAATAGAAATATAAGTAGGTTTGCTTTAAAATTTTGATCAGGATCATTTTAGAGATTAGAAAATTGCTTGCTAATCCCAGGTTTCAAGGACAATAGAACTTCAGTATCCTGGGACAATTTATCTTTTATTTTTTACTGTGCTAAAAAGCACATAACCCTCTTAACAAAGTTTAAGTATATAGTACAGTATTGCTAACTATAAACACAGTGTTGTACAAAACTGAGACCATTTCTAAATGTGCTTTTCTCTGGTGTCAACTTTCAAAAAAGTTTCTTCAGTTGCGATTTCTTCTGTAGGCTTTTATGGGGGGCATGTTTTCTTTTATACCTGGATATACTCTGGGTTTCTTGGATGATACTTCTGTAGTGTGTGCACAGGTATGGACATTTAGTTTTTTTGTTTTTTTGTTTTTTTTCTGGAGAGGGTTTTGCTATAGGGCGCAGGCGCTCGCCAGACAGACAGGCAGAGAGACAGAAAGCGAGAAATCACCCCCCAGGAGGGATGGTCATACTGCAGTCCTTTCTCCTCCATTCTCCTCTTGGGATCTTGGGCACGCACGCACACACGCCTGACGTGAGTTTAAGCCACTGGGTCCGGAACTCAAACTGCAGTAGACTACATGGGAGTCTAGCAACGTAGCCATTACTCCATCTGCTGGTCCTGACTTGGAATATTCTAACATAATCCTTTAAATCTATGCCTTAAATGCCTATGAGAACACAAGAGGAATAAAACTACTGAATTAGAGAATGGACTAAAATGCCTTAATATACTTCATCCTGTAGCTAACACCATCTGTCACTATCAAGGAAATTCAGAAGTCTCCGGGTTATGGCTGCAGGTATAGAGGTGCCAGATGGAACCATTTAAGCAGCGGTGTAAACTAGTGAATAATTATTATTCCCTGTATTTTGTGGACTTAAGAGTCCTCAGGGAATATAGCTAAAACAAAGTCAGATGGCTATAGGGAGATGTTCCATGTGGCCCTGTATTGCTTCACCTGCTACCTGCCCTCTTATTCCAATGTGTGGCTGACAAGGCTCAGATCCACAGTGATTCATGGTGAATGTGGATTTCAGTCATAAACACTTTTTCTGCACCAGTGCCACAACTGGAATGGTGTCCTGGCATTCATGACACTTTATTCAGGAACCACCATGCATTCTGTGCTCACCCATGGACTGGGTTTTTATGTTGATGTCTTGAGACACAGAAGTTTCAGTACTACTTGCAACATCGTTATGCCTGCTGCTGACTCTGGGTTGTTTCCCTTTTCCAAGGGAGCTCTTTTCTTAAGTTATATAACAATTCTATAGAGAGCTTGTGTAATCTATTTCTTATACTCTTACTTTAGATTGCTGCTATAGTCCTTCAGGAATTCTGAGCAGGCTTGTATCTTGTAGGCCTTTACAGATGCAAGCTTTCTTCCCAAGTAGGTGTGGCTGCATTGCTGCACTAATATCTCCTTGTTCCTTGTCTTGTTGGGGCAGGCAACCATAAATGTCTTCATATAGGAGAAGACCGTCTTGTTGTTGTTCTTCTTTAAAGTTACTGTATGGGGCTGGAAATGGCATAGTGGCTAAGGCACTGGTCTCTTACATGGCCAATTGTGGTTTCAGTCCAAGACTTGGAAGCTTGAAAATTATGTTGGGTGCATGTGCATGTGTGTCTAAAATCCTGAGAGGATAATGGAAGAGAAGGGATTGCAGGGTGGTCATCCCTCAAGGGGAGTGATTTCTCACTTTCTCCCTGTCTGCCTCTCTGGTGAACGCATGTGCCCTGTAGCAAAATTATCTCTGAAGAAAATACTGTAGAGTGAGTGTACTTGCATGCATGACACAGAGAGAGAAATAAATAGAGAGAGAAAGTGAGAGAGAAAAAGTCCTCCTGGGTTACCCCACAATCCCTTCTCCTTCATTCTCCCTTCAGGATTTTGGGCACACATGCACCTGGCCTGTTTTTCAAGATGCTGGGTCTGGGATTTGAACCATGCTGCTGTCTATGTGGGATCTAGCTTCTTTAACCACCACACCACTGGCTGGCCCAAGAAGACTTCTTAATTGCTATATGTAAGAAGGCTTTTCATTTGAATCTACTCTATCCCAATTTCACACCAAACAAAATTGTGCAAGTGGAACCAATACAATTGATAAGCAAAGTGATGCTTCCCATATCTATTTGTATTTCAGACTTTAATTTAGTATGTTTGTGTTTTCAACTCATAAACTGCCTCATTAGTAAGTGCTGTAGGACAGGGAACCAATACAGACCCAACAAGAATATGGCATAGTCATTGGAACCAATTCACAAGAGCTGAATTAAATATTCAGGTTAGTCATTTGAGTTGGTTGCTAGCTTGAAATCAGTCACTATGGGAATATTTACATCATGGAAATTGGCAAATGGTACAAATCAGGGCTTTTGTCTCCCCTGGACAGATGGTTAACCAATATACTCATGGAGTTGCAGACATAAATGGGCATCTACTTATATGCTTATTAAAGAGTGGATGAAGGGAGACAGAAGAAGTATAGAGGAATGCATGGTCTCAATTTCTCTGAAGAAAAAGCTTATAAATAGGTTTTTCAAACGTACAAAAAAAATCAGTATTGAAAATTTTGAAACATGTCATGATTCAATTGGTTTTCATAAAATATACCAAGTGTCCCTGAACTCACTTTACTTGAAATTGAGTCTTATTAGGGCAGCTATTGCTCAGCTGACAATATGTGCTGAAAACTAAATAGCTATAATACAAAGCTGCACAGAAGAATCTGGAAGACATCCCCACTTTCTCTCGTCTAGTTAGGGATCTCACTAAGGCAATTGTTTTCACACAAGAACAGGGATTGTTCCTCAAGTGGATGGAGGAGCTTTCCTGACATCAAAGAAGTGTTAATACTAATTACTAAACTAAAGAATGCTTTCTCCAACGTTTCTCTCCAGCTCCTAGTCCCAGAGGTTTAACGTAAGTGTCGGTATTTTAAGCTCGTCGCAATGTGAACTTCAGCCTTTCCATTGCTTTGTCATCATGGTACAGATGCCTTTCAATTATAGTTCTCCCTGTGGCTTTTTGTACATCGGGCCTCTCCAGAGATTCCATGCTTATGCTTACAGAGTATGTCACTGAGAATTCCTCAGTAATAGACACCAGACGACAAATGTATTCATCTAAATGTACCTAGTGCAAAAATACTGTAATTAATAATTCACTGGATACTTTGTCAACTAGTTCTGAAAGTATGCAAAAATCTGTCTAGTTTAGTCATCTCCTAGGGACTTAGAGAGAGCAAGAGCCACTACCGCTTGTCCCAAGCCACTACTAGACTATTAAGGACAAAGACAAAAGTAAATGTTATACTTAACACAAAGTAAATCTCATGCTACCCGTTCAAAACCATGCCTAGGACATAAAATTCAAAATAAATAGTAAAGATAAATGTAAACATAGAGTAAATCTCTTTTCAAGTCCTAGGTGTATGCTGCCTCTCCTTTCCTTCACTAATTTTTAAAAATATTAGGTTAATTAAGATTTTATCTATTTTATTCATTTTTAAAACAGAATTAGCTCCTGAATCTATTAATTTGTTCTATCGTTCTCTATTATCTAATTAATTAATTTGGGGTACTGTCTATTAGTTTTCATTTTTGCTCTATTTAAGGTTATTTCGTTGCTAAATACTTATTTTTACCGATTACAGTTTTTTTTTTTTTTTATCTTTGGTATATGATCTTAGAGAAGTAAAGATAGCTTTAGAGGAAGTCTTTAGTTTTGTTTGTGATAAAAGTAAAATTCTAGGTATTTTTCAGTTTTAGATTTAATTGTTTTTGACTCACAAATTACCTTTAAAAGAACAAAATGGACAAATTCCCATCTTTTAATAAAATTTCCAGCTTTCATTTGAAAAAGTAAAAATAGCTGATGTATGTTCAGTGTTTATAGCAGGCCAGTCACAATGCTAAATATTTAACATGCATTATTTCATTTAACCTTCAAATTAAGCCTTTGGAATATTTTCTGTCATATAGTTTATTATACAGTTATAGTCTCTTCAGTATTAAAAACAAAGACTGAGGCATAGAAAAGTTAAAGGACTTGACAAAGATTACAAACCTAACAAATGGCAGAGATGAGATTGAAATCCAGCCGTTCTGAGCCCAGAATGAGCTGTGGCTATTGTTGAGAATGAGTGCCTCTTGCCTAGAATCATCGTTACGGAACTAAGTGGCTCCGTGACGAGGGGTGAGGGGGTACTCAACACTGCTATGTGGCCTGAGTATCTGTGCAATGTCTGTTTTTTGGATGTCACATTCCAAATCAGTAGAAGAAGGAATGCTTCTTGAATCTTTCCACTCAAATGATCCCCTTCTTGGATTTATCAGTCACCATGAGTCTGGGATTACATGGGACTCTGTCAGGTGTTACCAAACTGTTACCTGGCATGGTCTTTGTTTTGGAAAGCCATGTGATCTGTATTTACACCCATTGGTACATAGATTGTGGCTATATTCAACTTTTGAAAAGGGCATGTAAGTACTTCATAAGCATCTTTTTCTATGGGGGTTTTCAAACTTGGCCGCACATCAGAATCACCTGGGGAACTTAAAAAAATCTCAATGACCAAACCTCATTTCATCCCAATTAAATCAGAAATCTCTAGAGGGGGACCTAGGCATCCACTGGCATTTATAACTGCCACTCTTTAATAATGAAAGTGTCTATACTTTTGTCCCTGAAAAACAAATAGGATCAGGGAACCAGCAGTTAGTGTAATGGCTATGTCGCTGGACTCCCACGTAGTCGACCGCGTTCGTGTCCCGGACCCGGTGGCTTAAAACTCACGCCGGGCGCGTGTGCGTGCGTGCCCAAGATCCCGAGAGGAGAATGGAGGAGAAGGGATTGCGGCGTGACCATCCCCCCTGGGGGGTGATTTCTCGCTTTCTGTCTCTATGTCTCTCTCTGTCTGTCTGGCGAGCGCATGCGCCCTACAGTGAAAATCTCTCCAAAAAAAAAAAAAAAAAAACAAATAGGATCATCTAACTGTTCAATAATCAGCAAATGTTTATTTTTAAAATAATTTTCCTCTTCCTAACCCCCAGTGTGAAAGCAGTATGTCCTCATTGTGTAAGTTTTTTAAAGTAATAGCAAAAAAGTCACATACCACTAAAATAGCAACTAGAAAAGTGATGGTTAAGTAAAATATAGGTATAGTCATTTTCTGTGGTCTTCCTCATTAGGTCAATATTGACCATGTAATTGCATAAGTTTTCAATTATTTATTGTGACAAATGCCAAGAAGAAAAATATTAGAAACCATTAGACCAGGTATCAGGAGAACCTCTTTTAGTCTGGCACTCAGGGTAGTTTTACCTCTAAAAATTAACACTGGAGTTGAGAACTGACATTTGCAGAATGAGGAAAATGTGGGAAAGGAATTAGAAAAAAGTAAATGAGAAAAGGCCTCAGATATAAAGGTAATAATAGCATGAGAAATGGCCACAGGGCAGTGGGGAACAAAGCTCTTTCTACCACTAAAGACCAGGGTACCTGAAGTGTAAGGGCTGCAAGGCCTCCATTGCAAGGCATATTAAAGATTTTCATCTCTTTCTTATAAGAAATGGGGAGCCATCAGAGGATGTTAGGCATGGATGGGGAGTGATCCGGATTGTGCTTTAGAAGATCTCATTTTCTCGATTTCTGTAGAAATAAGAATAGAGAGGGCAGAAGTGAAATGGAAAAATCAAGTAGACGTGGGTTAATGGATGATAGTATCTCAGACTGAGATGGTACCAGGGAATTAGAGAGAAAGGCAGAGAAGAAGAGGACACACTAGATATGTAAATAGAAGAAATGGCACAATTTGGTGATGGGTTTTATGAAAGTATTAAAAGAAACAGTGGTGTCCGTGTCAATCGACAGCTTGTGTGGCACTAAGCACTGTTTCTTGTTTTTCATTATTAGGTACAGGGTCCTCTGTGCCCCTAACAATGGAAACAAGGTTGAAAGACTAGGTCAGAAGTAAAAGGAGATGAATGAATAGGTTGAATTTGAAGAGTCTTTAAGAGGTATGAATGGAGAAAATACATACAAAAATTTTGAGGAGGGAAACTAGGACCTTGGAGGACAGGCTATGGCTAAAGGTGTAAGTCTGAATATCATAGCTTACCGGTGACAATTAAAACCTAGAGGAACAAGATTGCCAAAAAGAATATGTAAAGAAGAAAAGAGGTTGAGTTTCAAAGAATGCTAATATGTATATCCAGCTAGTGAAGGCTGAATTCGCAATGGAGGCTTGAGAAGGAGGAGGTAGGAGGACAGTTTGGATAGTGTGATACTTAGGAAGCTTGAAGAAAACTATCAATTTTTGAAAGAGAGTAGTCAGTAGTGCAATGTTCTGCTGGCAGTTTACCTAAGATGAGGACTGAAAAATGTACTTCAGTAATGTGGTAGCGGGTCAGTCGTAACCTAAGCAAAAGCCATTCTGGTGTAGAATGGAAGTATCATACTAAAATGAACTGAGCAGTGAGTCGGCAGAAAGGAGAGAGACAAAAGGAGAAAATTACTCTAAAAATTTTGGCTCCAGGAGAGAGGAAAGAGATTGTGGAGTGTTGTGTGGCTGAAGAGTATTTTGAGCTTGTTTTTTAAGGTTGAAAGGTCTGCAAACTCTGAAGATTCACAAAGAGAGAGTTCTTGAAAAGGAGGAAGAAATAAGGTCTAACAAAATGAGAAGAAATGGATCGACAGGAGGCATTACAATGAGAAAAGTAAGAGTATATAATATGGAAAGGTTTATAGGTTTCGTGACAGAATGTATAGAAGGTTCTTGTCTGTGAGCACTGATGTTTCTGTAACGCAGCAAGTGAAGTCTTCTGTTGTGAGGTGGTGGTTGTGGGTTATGGGATGTAATATGAGTATGTATGTGAGTGTGTGCATACATACATGTATATGTGTGTGTTGATGAAAAGGACAGAAGTTTGGATCATCTTTATGGAGAGTGGATGATTGAGCTGGATAGATAGTAACAGTAGAATTGCCTGCCAGATAGTGTTGAGGTCAGGTTAGAGAAAGTAACCAGAAACTCATAATGGTACAAATATACTTGCTTCATTTACTTATTTATTTAACAAATATTTATTGATTGTTATCTCTGTTCTAGATACTGAAAATTAGTAGCAAATAATGAAATTCTATGACATCATGCAGCTTATATTCCTGCAGTGGAAGACAGGCAAAGATAAAATAAATAAATGTAGGAACCAGTAGGTGGCATAGTGGTTAAGAGGCTGGACTCCCACCTGGCCAAACACAGTTCAAATACCAGACCTGATGGCTTGAAAATCACATTGGGTGCATGTGCATGTGAGCCCAAAATTCCAGGAGGAGAATGGAGGAGAAGGGATTATGAGGTAGCCTTCTCCCCTCGGGGGATGATTTCTAACTTTCCCGCTGTCTCTCCCTGGCAAATACATAAATCCTATGACAAAAACTTAAAAATAAGCAAATACATAAATAAATGTATTAGAAGTATGATGTTAGGGGGTGATTGATGCTATGAAGGAAAAACATCGAGAGAATTTGTTACATAGAGTTATCAGGGAAGGAGACACGTAAGCAGGAGCCTGAATGAAAGGATGACCTTGTAGATATCTGGAAGAGTGTTGTGGGCAAAGGAAACATAAATACACACATTGTGAGGCAGGAAGATTCTTAGCTTGTTGAAGGATTAGCAATGAGGTTAATGTGGCTAGAGTGATATGAGGATAAGACAAAGCCAAAGTAGAAACTCTGAACCAAAGTAGAGAGTGTTCTAGAGCATAAAAATGGAATTTGGCTTTTAATCAAAGTAATATGAGAAGCCAGGATTTTGAGCACACAGATGACGTGACAGGTTTTACATGTTAAGACTTTCCTGTAGCAACCCTGAGCTGCCCAAGTGCAGACTTAAAGAGCTGGGATTGGACTACAAAGTGCACAGAAAGGAAAAGAGAGGTAGTGAGCATAGTTAATAAATTTGTAGACTGAGCGATCTAATATGTGTAAGAAAGGATATTAAGATAGATAGGGAGAGACCAACTGGTAGGAATGAGATAAAATTATTGATGAAGTTCAGAAGACAAAGAATAGTCTTAGAAATCAGTAAGGAGGAAAGGAGACGATGGTCAGGGTGGGTGGAGGGTGCGTGTTTTATAATTTTCAAGGTAGTACAGTTTCATGCAATGCTAAGTTCCACAGTATAACTGGGGAGAAGGGTGATATGAGAAGGTCAAGGAAAGGAGAGGCAAAGTGTCTGTTGAATTCAACATACTGTATTTTACTATGTAGTTAAGTTAAATTTTTCCATTAACCATACACTTAAAAAAATGAATTCTAGGGAACCAGCAGTTAGCGTAATGGCTATGTCGCTGGACTCCCACGTAGTCGACCGCGGTTTGCATCCCGGATCTGGTGGCTTAAAACTCACGCCGGGCACATGTGCGTGCGTGCCCAAGATCCAGAGAGGAGAATGGAGGAGAAGGGATTGTGGCGTGACCATCCCCCCTGAGGGGTGATTTCTCGCTTTCTGTCTCTATGTCTCTCCCTGTCTGTCTGGTGAGCACACACACCCTATAGCGAAAAGCTCTCCAAAAAAAAAAAAAAAGAATTCTAAAGAACACTTTTAACCTTGGCAAACATATTACTGTAAGTAGGGCAGAGCTCAGAGTCCTAGTTAGAATTAAAAAAAAAAAAAAAGATTCCCTCGAGTAGTATTCTATTGAAACAATATCAATGAAAGAGGAGCATCTGGTGCTAGTGAAGTATGCGTGGGCAAACGAGTAGGTGGGCTCTAGGGTCCTCTGCACAGTCTAAGTGGCTCTTGGTAAAGTTTGGGAATTGTTAAATTATTTTACCAAGTTCATTTAACAGATGAATTCATTGAGAATGCTTTGTGATTTAGTCCTGGATGATTATTGAACCATCAACAGAGCTTTTTAAAAATACAGCATCTAGTTCCCATCCTGGACTTAATGTTTCAGAATTTTTGAACAATGAAATCTAAGTATGCTTATATATTTATAAAAAGAACTTCATGGGTAATGTATAGCCAAAATTGAAAAATTATCAAAATCGTGGTTAGTGGACACTTATTGCTTTTTCTTGCCCATACTCATAGCTTCTTTTTGTGGTCAAGGTGACCTGACATTGTGACACCATCTGCTATGGTTTGAATGTCTTCCCCAAAATTGAAAACTTAATCCCCAAGGTAACAAGGTTGAGAGGTGGGACCTTTAAGAGACGGTTAGGGCAGGTCCAGCAGGTGGTGCAGGGGTTAGGATGCTGGATTCTCACATGGTTGATCAAGTCCCGACCCTGGCAACTTGAAAATCACACCAGACATGTGTGCCCAAAATCCTGAGAGGAGAATGAAGTAGAAGGGGTTGTGGCATGGCCATCCCCCTGGGGGGTAATTTCTTACTTTCTTTCTTTCTGTCTCTCTGGTGCAAATGTATGTACCCTATAGCAAAAACCTTAAAAAAAAAAAAAAGTGATTAGTTCATGAGAGTTCTGCCCCTGTGAATGGATTAATGCTGTTCCCCAATCAGAGTTATGTGCTTCATTTGTAGAAGCTGAGTCATTCTTGTTCTTCTGGATGTAGACCTGAGAAGATAGAAGCCCAAACTGCTATTAGGTAAGTCATCAAAATGAAGAACGTCTGTCTGAAAAGGGAGCAGTAGAGAGGAGAGCAGAGGCTACATGCAAAACCACGCCAATCCTGTTCACAGTTCTTGCTCCACTCCATTCGGCCGTTCTCGATTTTGCATGATGTGATCCTGCATTTCTCATTTGCATAAGAGAGGGAGGTTATTGTCACTTGTAGCCAAAGGTGATACCTACAGGTTGGAGTCTCCTTGCAGTAGTGTGGAGGCTCTTTCACTTTCAAACGCTTGCCTCACTCCAGGTCTTGTGGTTTCATCCTCTCTGGTAGTCTCTGTGTCATCTGACTCTTAAGATTTACATTCTCAGAATCTGGCCCCTATCCAGGGAAACAAAAATATAGAACCAGATAAAGATGGGAAGAAAATCTAGGGCTTATAAGATTATGGTTTTTGGTAACCCCTCAACATGCTTAGACGGCTCAGCTTCTATTTGGGCCTGGCTAGTATGACCAAAGAATTAAGAACCAAATGGATTTAGTCAACAAGGCTATCTGAGAATGGTAGATTTATGGTAGACCATTAAGTTCTGAACTCAGGTTTAAAATATCACATAAAGTAGATATATTAAGTTAAGCATTTTTCTGTTTTGGTATAATTCTCGGTTGGTTCCTCTGTTGCCCCAGTGGATGGGAACAAAAAGAGCTCATAAGGTTGTTAATGGTTTCTAAAATAAAGTGCTAAGTACTCCATGTTGTTACATGATGAGGAATAACTTTATTTCCTAGAATAATTTTGAAGAAATCTAGATTTTTTTTCCACACAAAATATTGACAACTGTTAAAATATAAGCTACCCCCCAGTGAACTCCCTGCTTCTAGTCTTTTGTTTTTCTTTCTTTCTTTTTTATTTTTTTTAGAGAGATTTTTGCTACAGGGTATGTGCACTCACCAGAGAGACAGAGAGAGACAGAAAGTGAGAAATCACCCCTGGGGGGATAGTCACACTGCAATCCCTTCTCCTCCATTCTCCTCTCAGGATTTTGGGCACTCACACACACGTGCCTGGCATGAGTTTTAAATTGCTGGGTCCGGGACTCAAACCGTGGTTGACTACCTGAGAGTCCAGTGACATAGCCATTACATCATCTGCTGGTTCCTGTTTTTTTTTTTTTTTTTCCCCATTTTTTTTGTATATTCTACTGATTGCTGCAAGAGTAATAACTAATTGTCCCCTTCAGCTCTGTCCATTTTTCCTTTATATATTTCAAAACACTATTATTAGATACATAGAACTGCTATATAGTCTTGATAAATTAAACTCTTTTTATTCTTTTTTTTTTTAGAGGTTTTTGCTATAGGGCACATGCTCTCACCAGCCAGCCAGACAGAGAGACAGAGAGACAGAAAGCAAGAAATCACCCCCTGGGGGAATGGCCACACCGCAATCCTTTCTCCTCTGTTCTCCTCTCAGGATCTTGGGCACCCATGCACACGCGCCCGGTGTGAGTTTTAAGCCACCGGGTTTGGGATGCAGAGAGAGACAGAAAGTGAGAAATCACCCCTGGGGGGATAGTCACACTGCAATCCCTTCTCCTCCATTCTCCTCTCAGGATTTTGGGCACTCACACACACGTGCCTGGCATGAGTTTTAAATTGCTGGGTCCGGGACTCAAACCGTGGTTGACTACCTGAGAGTCCAGTGACATAGCCATTACATCATCTGCTGGTTCCTGTTTTTTTTTTTTTTTTGTCACTCATCTATTTCTTTCATGAGAGAGAGATAGACAGACAGGCAGACACCCTTACCAGGGTCCTCACAGCATGATTCACCCCAATCTCAGATGGCATTGAGGTGCAGGCATGCATGCATTGCCCATTGTGCTCAGGGAGGTCCAGCATGTGAACCCAGAACCTTTCCAATGTGGGTCCACTTCATTACTGTTGCACCACTGCCTGGCCCTTCTAGTCTTTTCTTGACTGTTTATCTCCTAGAATACCAGAAGGATCTGATTAGGAGACACATTCAGTTTTAGCTTACTAAAACTGATCACACAATGGTTCCCAAAGGAAACCTTAGAGGAAAGGTAGAATTATGAGTCTCAGTTCACATACTGCCTTGCTAATCGTCAGACAAATAGATTTTCATTTCCTTGTCCTGTCAACTGCTGTAATTTTAGTGTCTGTACCTGAACAGAACACTAACGAATATTTCATGGGACAAAGTCCAACTATCTCATAAATCGAAAGGCTAGTCAGTGAATAAAATTTGAAAATGCAGCCCCAAAGAAGGTTGGATATAATTAATGTCCTTTTATGTCTCTTCAAAATTGTATAATCTTCTGACTTCTGGTGGAGGTCATGTTTAACTGCTTTTCTCAAATGTCACAATCATTTTAGAATACTGCATAAATACCATTTTGGTATCAGTTTTATTTCATGAAACAATTCCCCCTAATAACCTGAAACTCCCTCTGAGCCAAAATGTCTAACTTTCTTTAATATTAACATGAAACTCAATTTTAGGGAAAAGAAATGTAAGGGAGAGTAACCCGCCTCTCCAGAAAATGTGTGTTAACTTATGTGCTTCTTTTTCTTCTCCTTTCTTGTCATTTGCAACTTAAAAGCAAAAGAAAACAAAAATAAAATAATAACAACAATAACAAAAACTAAAAGCTTGCTGATAGAGAAGCACAGGAACCCTTCTTCCCTTGGTGCTGTTGTGTCCCAGTTAGGATGGTACACGGTTGTGCACAGACTGCTTTCATTCGTCACTGTCAATGGAGTCACACGGAATTGTAGGCAATTCTAAGAGTACATCTCAGCATGACTAAAACCATCCTGATTTATCCTTTGCCTGTGAGCAGTGAGGCACTCTCAACTGAAACCTCAAGGTTATTTCCTGCATTTAAAAATCCAGTTCAGGGAAAGAATGAAGCTGAATTGCAACATTTAAAATAGGAAAACTAAGTAAAATTTAGGAATTTAGTCCTCTGAACATTTAATAAGTATAGAGATGACTCTAGGCACACACACACACACACACACACACACACACACACACAGACATGCCCACAGACATAGGCATATTAAGAAAAGTAAATATCTTATATTGTTTAAACAAACAAAGAGATGATTTCTTGTATACCAGGGGCTTGAACTTGAGCCTAAGCAATATTCTCTCTGGGATATTCTATCCTACTTTGAACTCTGTAGGAGTGGCCGTGCAAGTACTTACTTGCGTAAAGAACACTGGGACCCTCTGGGAAATCTTTCATCTTAAGGAAAGGGCTAAACATTCAAAAGATTTTGAAAACAACCCCCCCACCACCCCAGTATTTCAGGATTGGAGGGGAATAGGTTGATTTGAGTACAATATGAGATCTCTGATCAAAATTATCCTTCTACCTACTATTGCTCACTCCATAAAGGTTTGAACCTCCCATCTTAAAGGAGACTTTGAGTTAAAACATAAAGCTATTTTTTATATTCATCTTAATGAGTTATCAAGTGATCATGACTGTAAAGCAATATTACTTTATATCTTACTAAGAATCTGGCCCAGGCCAGCAGTTGGCATGGCACTGGACTTCCACATGCTACCCATGATTCAAGTCCTAGACTTGGCGGCTTGCCTTCTCACTTTCTCTCTCTCAATCTCTCTCTCTTTAATGAGAATGCATACCCTGTTGCAAATGGAAAATATCAATAGATAAAATAAAATAAATGATTCTGAAAAAAGAAGAAGAAGAATATAGCCCAAATAGTAAGAGACTTCACTTGGTATTACGACTGCATAATATTAAAATACAGACTAGACAAAGACGCTTGAAGTACCAATTGAAGCAGCTGCCATCTGTAGTGAAGAGTCAGGACAAGGCCTCCCCTTCAGACATCAGTGGTATCTTACTGGGAAGAGAGGAAAAACATGGCAACATATCTATGTAAGAACCTGATCATTCCAAACACAGAAAGCACTGGAGTGTTCATGAATAGACAGGTCATTTTATAAATACAAGCCTGGCAAGAAAAATTACTGTCTTGTACTTGTGCCTCTGCTTGCCCTCCAAGGCTGAAGTCACCTTGGAAACATACCTACCTTTTCAATAGAAAAGAATTCTTCACTTTAATAAAAGATTTCATCTCAGAGTTATTTAGGACAATGAGAATGCAATTATCTTTACCAAAAGGTTTGAAATAGAGGCAATTTTCCCCAAACATATCTTTTGTACTTTTGATTGCCATGGTAATCATCCCTGGAAAAGGGGATTGGAAATGATTGGAAGGCATTGGACTTTTACTGACAATTACTACATCAAGTCCAAAGTGATGTTGCCAGACATAAAGATGGACTCTTATACCTAAGAGTCTACAGCTAGTACCTCTTGGATACAGATCCCAAAAGGAGGATCATTTCATCATTTACATAAAGAAAAAAACTGCTAATGAAAGAACTTTTTGTGGATAATTCAATAAAAACAGTGCATGAAAGCAATAGCCCTATCTTAATCATGTTGCCAGTACAAAACATCGGAAGTTTCTTTATGCATGTCTTTTTCTTAAAATAATTCTTTATTTCCATTTGTTATTATTTTTAAATTTGACCAGACAGAGAGAGAGACAGAGAAAGCAAGAAAGCAAGCTGCCAGGTCTGGGACTCAAACTACAGTCAGCCATATGGGAATCCAGCGCGTTTAACCACCACACCACCTGCCGGCCTCTATGTATATCTTTTTACAGAGGTATCAGTTTTTGTTCTCACTATAACTTGAAAATTTTAGTGGTTTTTGTTATTCATCTGATCAAAGTTTAAATTTTACTCTTTCCTTGAGAGAAATGTTTGTAATCCTGTTCATTTCATGCAACTATGAAAAGAAGACTTAAAGG
The DNA here is from genome assembly GCF_000334495.1 of Tupaia belangeri chinensis. Classification (NCBI taxonomy): domain Eukaryota; kingdom Metazoa; phylum Chordata; class Mammalia; order Scandentia; family Tupaiidae; genus Tupaia; species Tupaia belangeri. Next base: position 3,417,550 of record NW_006204238.1, read on the forward strand.
AATGAGAAACTGGCCTAAAATGGCCCAAGTGGCTTAAAAGAATGAGAAAATAACTAAAAGGTGGGGATCTGGCCTGGAAGAGAGCAGGTATGTAAGGCGAAATCTATCAGATAGCTAGTTGTTTTCCGTTTCTCCCATCTCTTTGCCCAATCCTCATTTCTTGATTTCTTCTGGATTAATGTCACTTTATGGCTTATTACTTATATTGGCTTTTAGTTCTACCCCCTTGATGATTTTTTATTAATTTTTCTAGATATTCAAGTCTACATTAAAAACTCATACATTTAATTATAAATTTTACAAAATGAGACTCTTAAAACATCTTAATCGCATTCTCTCTCCTCCTACCCTTTGTGCAGTTATTGTCACATCTGTTTTTTTTCTTTGAGAGATTTTTTGCTATAGGACAAGTGTGATTCCCAGAGATACAGAGAGACAGAAAGTGAGAAATCAACCCCCAGGGGGAATGGCCACGTTGCAATCCCTTCTACTCTGTTCTCCTGTCAGAATTTTTGGTAAGGATGTACACAAGCTGGCATGAGTTTTACACTGCCGGGTCCGGGACTTGAACTGCAATCGACTACATGAGAGTCCAGCAATGTAGCTATTACACCATCTGCTGGTCCCTACTGTCACATCTTTTATGTCTACAAATGTTATACACTTAAAAATGCACAGTTCATTACAGTAATAGTCATTTTTAAAAAGAAAAGCTAAGTATTTCCAAATACTTAGCTTTCCTTGTGCTTCTGAATGAATGCTAACTATGTTGGAATCCCAAAACACCACTGCGACTCACTAGCCAAAGTGAGAATTAGAATTCTTACTGCTTTTCTTTTACATATATGATTTTTTACCTCTGGTTAGTTTAAAAATGATTTACTTTTTAAAAATAATCTTTGGTTTTTTTTAGTGATTGTGATGTTAGCAGGAGTGTTTCCTTCCTTGTGGACTGATGTCTTACAAACTCTCAAAAATTCTTCAACATAATCTATTTATATATAATATTTGCATCATTCTGTCTTTTACTCTCCGTGCATATGTGCGTGTATGTGTATGTGTACACATACACCCACACATTTTTCATGCGTCTGATTAACTTCTATTAACTGGACTTTGAGTTTACTGGTCTTTTCTTCTGCTTTCTTCTGTCTATTGCTGACCTCATCAAATTTTTTGTTTCATTCTCAGATTTTTCATTTCTCTCGAGATTCTTCTTTTTCTTCTATTTTATCTCTCTACTACTTCTGTAATATTTAAAATGGTTATTTTTAGTGGACAGATAATAATTGTATATATTTGGGGGATGCAGTGTAACTTTGTAGTACATGAATTCAATGTTAACAAGTGAACAAAACAACAGAATCTTGTTTGCAATCCTCTTGCTTCAGTCTCCCGGAGTCAGGATTATGGGTGTATGCCACCACATCAGGTTTTTAGGTTGCCTCAGGAATCAAACTCATACTCCTTATGTGTTCCCAGCCACGGAGCACAGCATCTTAGATCCTATCTGGGTCAAATTTTTGTTTTTCCCTTTAAGACATACATGCTTGCAAGAGACAGACAGAGACAAGGAGAGACAGAAAGTGAGAAAGCACCTCCAGGAGAGATAACCACACTACAGTCCCTTCCCCTCTACTCTTCTCTCAGAACTTTGGACATGCATGACTATGAACCTGGCATATTTTTCAAGCTGCCAGGTCTGGGACACAAACTTCACAGTTGGTCTTGTCAGCTCCACCTCCATTAACCACCATGCCACCTGCTAGTCCAGTTCTTATTTAACTTTGCAGTGCCTATTTATTTATTTATTTATTTATTTAGGTTTTTGCTATAGGGCACATGCACTAACTAGAGAGAGCCAGAGAGAAGGAAAGTGAGGAATCCACCCCGCCCCCGCTCCATACCTGGAATGATTTCCAAACTATCAGGTCTAGGACTCAAACTGCTGTGAGCCACGTAGGAGTCAAATTGTAATAGATCAATATGTTATCATCAGGCAGAAAATATACACACATCAGTATGTATATAGATCAGTATTTTTTCACCTGGCAATACACTTTTTTTTCTTTTTTGGGAGAGATTTTTGCTATAGGGTACATGCACTCTCCAGAAAGACAGAGAGAGACAGAGACATAAAGCAAGGGTTCTTGGGCACACAAGCATACATACCTGGCATGAGTTTAAGTCACCAGGGCTGGGACTCGAACCACAGTCAACTACTTGGGAGTCCAGCGATGTGACCATTACACCAACTGCTGTTCCCAAGAAAATAAACATTTTTTTTTTTTTGCTCATTAATTTATGTATTTAGCTTTTACAATAATCCCTATACATAAATGAGGTGGATCTTCAACTCCAGACTTGACCTACCATTAGGCTGGCCATTCTCTTGGTTGTTTCTTGTACTCTTATTTCTGTGTGTCTGACTTTAGTTTTCCTGGTATAGCACTCCCTTTAGTGCATCTTGGAGAGCTTGTCTGGTGTTAGTAAATTCTTTCAGGTTTTGTTTATCCGAGAATGTTTTTGTCTTTTTTTCCCATATGAAAGATAATTATGCTAGGAATAGTATTCTTGGTTGAAATTGTTTTTCACTTAACACTTCGATACATTTTCCTATTTTTCCCTTGCTTGCATTGTTTCTAATGAGAGGTCCAACATTAGCTTGACTGGATGTCCTTTGAAAGTAACTTGACATTTCTCTCTTGCCAAATTTAGTATCTTGTCTCTGTGGTTTTGGTCAATCTGGCTATCATATGCCTTGGGAAAGATCTTTTTGGGTTGATTCTATGTGGGGTCCTTTGTATTTCTTGGGTCTGGACATTTGAGTGCCTCTCTAGGTTTGGAAAGTTTTCTTCCAGGATTTCCTAGAATAGATTATCAATGCCCTGGGATAGCAATGATCCATATGTTTGGTATCTAGTATTATTCATATGTTGTTCTCATTTTTGGGATTATTTTCTCAGCCTTTTGGGTGGATTTTTCTAGGTCAGAGGTTCTATCTTCTACATCTGAGATTTGATCTTCTGCATGATCTAATCTGCTTTTAATACTTTCAGGGAAGGTTTTGATTTCCTTTTTTATAGCCTTCATCTCTAACAATTCTGTTTAATTCTTTTTTTATTGTGTGTATTTCCGCTTTCAGATCATGCAATGACTTTTTCACCTGAGACTCATTGTCCTTTTTCTCCTGCATCTTTTGGAGTTCATCATCTCTCTTCTCTTGCATCTCTTTTATCTTTGTCACTATAACTATTTTAAATTCTTTATCTGATATTTCCATAAGTTCCCTTGTATTATTTGTGGAGAAAGAGAAGTTATTCTTTTCTCCTAGGAGAGAGATATTTTCTTGGTTTCTCATATTTTTTGTGCCTCTATGGTGGTTTTTGGTCATCTGATGGATTATATATATATTTTTTTCCTTTTGGAGTTAAATCTGAGCATTCAGAGGCATGCAGGAAGAGATGACCTGCAATCTCTAAACAGTACCATTTTTCTCCCTTTGTGCAGCTAATTCAATGGAAATTGAGAGTTAATGTGACTCTAAAAGTATTCATATATTTGGTTACTCTGTACTTAGATCTGTCTAAAAACTCAGTGTTTGGAGGCTGAGCAGAAAATTGAGAAAGGTAAAAAGAAAATAAAAAGGAAAAGAAAATAACCTAAAAAAGAGAGAGAAAAAACAAGACACAAACAATTAAAAATAAAAGAGAAAACAAATGATTTTTAAAGCAAAAAATAAAACCACACAGTGCACAAGGGGCCACTCAGAACTCAGATATAGATGACTGGTAATTGGCTTATCTGAAGGGACAGGAGAGTGAAATCTGGGCAGAAGGTCTTAAGTGGTCTTAATCTGCAAGCCAGTCTATTCAGTCTTGATAATTGTTTATTTATTTCCTTTTTATTGTTAGAGGATGCACACACTTGCCAGAGAGCAAAAGAAGGACAAAGAGAATACATTCTGAATGGGGAGTAATCACTTTACAATCCCTTCTACTTAGCTCTCCATCATGTAGGGATTTGGAGCATGTATGCACACACACATAGCATGTTTTTCAAGCTACTGGGGCCAGGATTCAAACTGCATGGTTGGCCATGTTGCATCCAGCTCCCTTAACCACACGGCCATGGGGCCAGTCTAAGGCTTGATAGTTATTATTTATTGCTAATAATAATAATGATAATAATAATAAAGTGATACTTTTATATAAGAAAGTTCAGTTGATAGTAATGATGTTACTTCATATGTAGAAAGTTTTGAGATACTAATGGCAAATGTAAAGTTTCCTAGAGAAAGGGAAACAGATGCAGAAAGCATGGTTTTCAATATGTGGTAACACAAAACTAAGAAAATATGATGCAGTGAATATTTCTCTCTGGGTTCGAAAATATCTTGCTTAATGGTGAACTAAATTCAGTTATATAAAATCTATAGACAATAAGTATAAAATATTGCATTTAGGTCTAAGAACTCAACCAGATGAGTACAAATTTGAGGGAAACTGAACCTGTCATGATTAAGGTATGAAAAGAGAAATTTAAGTGACAAAGTGATTTACTTTCCAGAGATAATAATAGAACATAGTGTAATGGTCTAATAAAGATTCCAGGTCATGGGATGGACTGGTCCCTCTTTCCTCTGTGTAGTTCATGCTGACCAACTGAATCTGTTTTATTCTGTTAAGTTATAAGAAGTTCATTCTATTCCTCATAAGATAAGTGACACATGATGCTGGAATTGGGCAAATGTATCCCTTTAAACCGACTGGAGAGTATGGAAAGATTTAGCTTGTAAATGCACATGATTGTATGAAAATTGAAATAATTTCATGGAAAAAGTATATGGAAAATAGAATTAGAGTTTATTTTGGACTTCATTTTTTATTATTCTAATTTATCATATACATTCAATTATGTACATCACTAGTTTGTAAAAGAATTACCCAATATGCATACACTTCACACCAGTCCAGTTGAAACATTGTCATCAACAGACAATCCTCCATTTCTGTGTCCTCTAAATGTCTCCCCTTGCTATTTTTCTGCTTGATTCCTTTTCTCTCATTCTCTCCCCTTTTCCCATTCTCTTCCCACACTGACTTCAGTATCTGTAACCATTCTCCATGTTTCTTTGTCCTCCAATCTTTCAGTTTCTGCCATAGACTGTGGACAATTGGTATATATTAAATGGAGACATACAATGCCTCTCCTTCATAGCCTAGCTCACTTTACTCAGCAGTAATCTTGAAATATTTTGAGATCCATACAGATTTTTTTTTATAATATACATTTTCCATGAACTTGTTGAAGACTTCATTGTTTAACTCCTTATCCCTCAGATTTCTCTTATATCTTATTATTTTCTAATTGTCAAATAATTCAGTACTTTGTTTTCTCTTTTCTATCTATTCTAAATCTAATAATCATTGCATCTGGCCTCACGGCTTCAAGCACTATCTTTACAGTGACAACTACCATATACATATCTCTAGTCCTAACCTCTCCTCGTAACCCTAGATTCTCATATTCATTTACCTGACATCTCCACATGGGTGCATAATAGATGTTTTAAACATAACAGTAAGACTCCTTTTCTGACTGCCCTCACCTCCCCCCACTTACTTGCTTCATACGTGTTCTTCCCCATATTAAGGACAGCTCCAACCTTCATTTGCTCAGGTTAAAACAATTGGAATCATACTTGACTGCACTGCTGCTCTTTGATCATTATAAAGGGGACATGCTGTCTGACAGACATGTGGGAAGAAGATGAAGCCCATGCAGAAATCGAGGAGCCAATCTCATCTCCATAGGAAGCTGTAGAAAGTGTGCTGGAGGGGTCACTTAACATAAAGAATCATCACAAGGTGTGCCTTCCATGAAGAGTTCTGGACACCTGCTGTTGTTGTCAAGGTCTGCAGATAAAGGAGAAAACGGCAAGATGAAAGCTGCATTCTAAAATGGGTAGCCTCCTCCAGGAGAGGTTGTTTCAAGATGTTTGAGAGAATCTGACTCTATGAATACACTCAAGTGTTGGCAACTGTGAGACCCACAGTGATGCTTGTTTTTGGTGACACAGCGAACAAAGCTTTAATGATGGTTTCACCCACAGTTTGCAATGCAAAACCCAACACCTGTGACTGTTTGGTCTTCGGTTATTGTGGAAGTAATTATACTATTCATAGAACACAATAATCTGCAATATTTTTCATGGGAAAGAGAACAAATTCTGCTTTTCTTGGTTTAATTTTTAGAGCGAATTTCAACATCTTTACTGTCCTACAGGAAAAATAAAACTAAAAGCACACTGACAAGTAAGATGAGAAAAATATGGCTAAGGATCTCACTGAACATATTTATTTTTGATTTTCCCTCTCATTTGTCTTTTGTACAGATACAGTGTATTTTAAAAGCTGGCATTTAATTTACTATAATTATTCATTGTTTTGTGCATAAAAGATTGTTCATTTCCCTTATACTGACAGTGCCCTTCTATGGATATGCTATAATCAATGGAACAAAATTAAAGCTTTTATTTGCCCTGAAATTTAGTATTTTGGTCCCATTGTAATACAGGATGCTCCAGGGTTTTCTTGGATCTAGTGTAAATGTGACTATGGCTAAATATCAAGCAAAGAAAGACAAGTGCCAAGTTTTCATTGTTGTTAATTATTAAGAGCACTTTACAAATTGTGTGTGTGTATACATATATATGTACATATATGTATATGTGTATATATGTATATATATATTAATGGGCTCATATATGCTATATATGTGTCTATATGTACATACACAATCTAAGGCAAAGGAGACAAATGGAGCAATCCAGGTGGAGGGAGACAGTTGGAGGAGGGCTGAGGTTATAGGGCTGAGACATTTCTTTTTGTTTTGCTTTGAAACTTATTTATTTATTTCTTCCATTAGGGTGAGAGACAGAAAGATATACACATAGAGAGACACCATCCATAACAGGGTCTTGAGGCTGCGATCCATCCACAGCCTCAGCAAGCTCCAGATCACTGATACATCTGTGCCCACTGAACTCAGCTGGTTTCAGACATGCACTGGAACCTTCCCTGCTGAGTCAGCTCTGTAGACCATGTTGTTTTTAGTACTGTGCCAACATCTAGCAGCAAGTTGAGACATTTCTTACTTCTATTTGAATGTTTTAGAGCTTTGTAATCATGACTTTTTTGAAAGTGATACAAAGAATATAGAAAGGGATTAATAGCTTAGTCGGGAGAGTGTTAGACTGGGGATTACTGGGGTCAAACCATTAAAAAGAGAACATATTCCTAGGATATTGCCTAAGATCAAGAGGTTTTGCCACGGTCTTCACAGACAAGGTGGTTTTGTCACCACTATGCCAGCAGACCCATCAGTAGGGCTAGTAGAAGAAGGCAATGATGCTTTGACAAGTCAACTTCTAATAAGAGTAGGGCATCAGAATCCATGGATTTGCAGCTGGGAATAAGTGGACTGGGAGCCTGGCCTGTTAATACCCTCCCTCAGTATACTGAGTGGAAATTATTATTATTTTGGCTTAATTGAAGATCTTATTATACTACTAACTACTTCAGTTATTTGAAGGTAGATTGGACTAAAATGAAAGAAAATTCCCAAAGTTTTGCCATTAATATGGCAAACTACTTTGGGGACATGTTTCTGTTTTTTGAAGTTTATTTATTCCATGAACAAAATAAATAGACAGTGAGACAGTAATCCCCAAAGAGTTTTAACCCCAAGATCCAACCCCAGCTTTAGCCAGTCTAGTTTATGTATATGTGTATATATGTATATATATATTAATGGGCTCATATATGCTATATATGTGTCTATATGTACATACACAATCTAAGGCAAAGGAGACAAATGGAGCAATCCAGGTGGAGGGAGACAGTTGGAGGAGGGCTGAGGTTATAGGGCTGAGACATTTCTTTTTGTTTTGCTTTGAAACTTATTTATTTATTTCTTCCATTAGGGTGAGAGACAGAAAGATATACACATAGAGAGACACCATCCATAACAGGGTCTTGAGGCTGCGATCCATCCACAGCCTCAGCAAGCTCCAGATCACTGATACATCTGTGCCCACTGAACTCAGCTGGTTTCAGACATGCACTGGAACCTTCCCTGCTGAGTCAGCTCTGTAGACCATGTTGTTTTTAGTACTGTGCCAACATCTAGCAGCAAGTTGAGACATTTCTTACTTCTATTTGAATGTTTTAGAGCTTTGTAATCATGACTTTTTTGAAAGTGATACAAAGAATATAGAAAGGGATTAATAGCTTAGTCGGGAGAGTGTTAGACTGGGGATTACTGGGGTCAAACCATTAAAAAGAGAACATATTCCTAGGATATTGCCTAAGATCAAGAGGTTTTGCCACGGTCTTCACAGACAAGGTGGTTTTGTCACCACTATGCCAGCAGACCCATCAGTAGGGCTAGTAGAAGAAGGCAATGATGCTTTGACAAGTCAACTTCTAATAAGAGTAGGGCATCAGAATCCATGGATTTGCAGCTGGGAATAAGTGGACTGGGAGCCTGGCCTGTTAATACCCTCCCTCAGTATACTGAGTGGAAATTATTATTATTTTGGCTTAATTGAAGATCTTATTATACTACTAACTACTTCAGTTATTTGAAGGTAGATTGGACTAAAATGAAAGAAAATTCCCAAAGTTTTGCCATTAATATGGCAAACTACTTTGGGGACATGTTTCTGTTTTTTGAAGTTTATTTATTCCATGAACAAAATAAATAGACAGTGAGACAGTAATCCCCAAAGAGTTTTAACCCCAAGATCCAACCCCAGCTTTAGCCAGTCTAGTTTATGGGCCAGCATGCACCCAGTGTATTCAGGGAGGTTTCTGAGTTTGAACTGGCAACTTACCCATGTAGGTCAGCCTCATTGAGCATGGCATTTTATTGCTGTGCCACTGTCTGGCCCCTTTCTTGGATGCTAAATGTTAAAATTTTTCTAGCCTTATTATTGCCAAAAGGGTTTGGTAGATAAGGAAAAATAACAAAGTTAACAGGACATCATTGACATATTAATTGTGATTTTCTAATAATTTATTTAAAAAGAAATATAAGTAATTGGCAAAGTTTAAAACAATGGTTTATTTGTGTCTTTCTGTTCGTGTAAATAATACATTGATTATCTTTGTGGATTCTGAATAGAGAAATAGTTAAGTGCATTTTCAGTATTAATGTTTAAGGAATTACATAAGAACCTGATGCCAAGATATAAAAAGCTTAGGTCAAAAACCCTATATTTAAGTGTTTAATGATTAGGAATCACCCATTCCATACCAGGAGACAGGCAGATGTTAATATTAGCTTCACCACCTTTTCTGTACAAGTGACAATTGTTTCCTAAATTAAACAGAGACTTATTTCAGAGATACGTTGAAACCACACACAAAAGTGAGAATCAAATATTTTACTTTTTTTTTCCCCAAAAGCAAAAATTGTACTAGTTTCTTAGGGCTGATGTGATATTATCACGAACTTGATGGCTTAAGACAGAAATGGATCTCACAATTTTGCAGGCTAAAAGTCTGAAAGCAGCATGTCAACAGCCTTGCTCTCTCTAAAGGCTCGCCCCGAGGATTCTTCCTTGCTCCTCTTCTCCACTCTGGTGTTGCTGGCCTTCCTTGGTGGTCCCTGGCTTCTAGATTCATCGTTGCACTGTCCGTCTTGGTTGTCATGTGGCCATCCCCCCCCCCTTTTTTTTTAATTTCCCCTAAAGAATTATTTATTTATTTAATTCCATTTGTTATTATTATTTTTTAATTTGACCAGAGATAGAGAGACAGAGAGAGATTAAGGGAAAGCAAGAAAGCAAGTACCCAGGTCTGGAACTTCAACCATGGTTGGCCATGGGGGAATCCAGCATCTTTAATCACCGTGCCACCTGCCAGCCTGATAGCCATGCCTTTGTGTCTCTCCCTTTGAGTTCCCATGTCTCTCTTATTATAAAGATAACTGTCATTTCATGAGGCCCGGCTCTAATCCAACATAACTTCACTTTAACATTATTCATCTATGAAGAGTCTGTTTCCAAATAATGTCACATTCACAGTCATCAAGGATTAGGATGTGATATAATTGGGGAACACAATTTAGCCCAGTGCAGAGATGAATAGAAATGTTATATTATTCGTTATTTAAATAATTCTGTGGTCTAGATCTCAGAGTATGGATCTGCTTCCTTTTTTTCATGTATTTTCTTTCTTATCAGCTTTCTCTTTTGGGTACCTTGAAGGCAGGCTCCCTCTACCTCCCATGTTTACTAAGCAGAATAAAGGATCAGAGATATGTTAGACCAAGGGAAGCATATTAAAATTCAGAGCCTAGAGTTGAGTCAGGAAAAGGAAAATCTCACTAGTTATTTTCATAGTCAGAATTTAATAGAAGGAATTCAGAACAAAAAAGGCAGAAAAGAAGTACTGAGGTGATCTCGATCTAGAAACTGCAGGAGGAACACAGAGAAGTGGTTGGAACTGGTGCTTGGGAAAGGGGCTTCACAGAGCGGGGACCGGGACTTCTGAGGAGATGGTGCTGGAAAGCAAGTGTTGGTTTTTCTGAAGGGTACAATGAGGATAGTTCTGTGAGCTTGAAATAATTTGGAAACCAGAGCCGGTGGCTTAAAACTCATGCTAGGTGCATGTGCATGCATGCCCGAGATCCTGAGAGGAGAATAGAGGAGAAGGAATTGAGGCATGGTCATCCCCCAGGGGGTTGATTTCTTGATTTCTATCTCTGTCTGTCTCTGCAGTGAATCCACACACCCTACAGCAAAAAATGTCTCTCTCAAAAAAAAAAAAAAAAGGAAAGGAGCTAGTCAATGAGAATTAAAAGGTCATGTGCAGAAAAAGTAGGAAGGGAAGAAAGACCTTCTCTTCTCAGGATCATGAAGGAGTAGAGACAGAATGGATGCAGTGACTGATTTCCTACCAACATTGGATATTTGGAAACTTTGAATTGAGGGTTTGCTTTCTTTAGAAAATAATTATTTATTTAATGTTATTGTTTTTAAAATTTGCTACAGGGCATGTGTGTTCATCAAAGAGAGAGAGAGAGGAGAGAAAGAGAGAGAGAGAAAGAGAAAACAAGCTGCCAGGTCCAGGATTTGAACTGGGACCAGTCATGTGGAAGTCCAGCGCCACAACTACCATACCACCTGCTGGCCCTGAATTGAGAGTTTTGAACGTCCACACTTCGGGTGGTGATGAGGGCATGAGGGTAAAACCTCACTGTCTAATCAAGAAGGTACTAAACAGGTCTAGGTGTGAGTTTTCCTATAATCTATGGTAGTTTCTAACACTGCATCACTGTACAAATTCTATAAATAGGGCACAACAGCTATCTATTATATGCTATCATACTCTGCATGAGGGGAATAGAAAATAAGTATGAACACATGTGCAGTTAATCAATATAGCAATCACTGCAAAGAACAAATGGACTATACCTTATACTGGAGGGTTTTTAAAAACATTTCTATCATTATTGCCCCTCTAAGCAACCTTGCAGGTATCTCCTCTCTAATTTTCCACCTTTTTTAATGTCACAAATATACTGTACATCTATTTAAATATCGTGGCCCTTTGGAGAGTCATAAATCATTGTAATGTCTAAAATGTCCCACTTGCATGCCCCCAAGAAAGAAATTTTGCCTCTATCAAAAATTCTTGTTATGAGATGTTTCACCCAGATACTAAGTGTAGTGCACTTAGCCCCCGTCTTCCCTGAGAATTGTTCTAAGAGCGTTGTCCTGAGGCTTGTCCTAGGCCAGAGGAAACTATCCTGAGTGAAGCTTTTATCATCCAGACTCCTATCAAAGCTGGAGCCAATGGCTCACTGACAGTGAGTTACAAAAGGTTAACCTAAAAGGTTGACCTACCTTCTCACACCAAGGAGGGACCGATTCTGTGATGGAATTCATACTTCAGAGCTCCCCATGAAACCAAGCAGAAGCTAATCTCTAGCCAGTACCACATCTTTGCTCTTGTTTCCTCTTCTGTTTTGTCTTGCTTCCTTAAGAAGAACACCCTTAATAAATCAATTTTACAAAAATCTCCATCTTATATGCCACATTTAGAGACCTAACTCAAAACATGTCCCTAGGAGACCAGCAGATGGTGTAATGGTTACATTGCTGGACTCCTATATAGTCAACTGTGGTTCAAGTCCTGGACCTGGTGGCTTAAAACTCACACTAGGCTATTGGCAATAAAGCTAACCAATAAACCTTATTTAACACACACACACACACACACACACACACACACACACACACACAAACTTACACTGGGTATGTGCGCATGTGTGCCGAAAATCCTGAGAGGAAAATGGAGAAGTGATTGCAACATGGCCATCCCCCTGGGTGGGTGGATGGAGGGTGATTTCTTGTTCCCTGTCTCTCTATTTCTTCATCGAGCACACACGCCCTACAGCATAAATCTCTTTAAAAAAAAAAAATCTCCAGTGCTATATAGAGTAGAATAGGTTTCATGACGAAGTACCTTTTAAAGGAAGGGTAGAAGTTTCGTGAGAAAGCAGAAGTTGATGAGGAAGCTTGCTTGCTAACTTCAGCATAGGAAGGTTGCCGGGGTCTGGCCTCAGCAGTGGTGGGTGGCCCATACACAGGAAGGAGACATGGGTGATCAGGAACAAAAAATTAGAGTGAGACCTCATTGGTCCTTAGCATGTTCTCAGCCAGCCACAGCCAGAGCCAGCTCCAGGCTGCCTTGCCGTGGCTATT
>NW_006204238.1:3430569-3432411 GCF_000334495.1 Tupaia belangeri chinensis
ATAGAGGGTGAGTCTATGATCTTATATGGGAAAGGAAGATGATCTTGTAGCTCAGGAGACAACACAGGATGTTTTATTAGCAGTTTTTCATAGTCAACAGCACATAGATGAGAAACTCTTTGTAGTTGAAAGCTACCTGTTGCTTTAGATAAGAACTCCCAGCTAAAATGGTTAATTTTTCTCTGGAGCCCTCAGCTTTGTTTATCCTGTTGTCCCAGTCAGGCTTTTTCCTTTAATAAATCTGTGGGTTTCTGCATTTTGTTTGCTGGGTCTGTCAATTAGTGAGTTCTTTTGTTTTATCTCTGAGTCTCTGTTATGTGGTGAATTTGCTGACTTTGCCTAACATGAGTTAACTTCAGCCTGTAGCTTTAACAAGGGGTATCTACATAAAACTAACCTTAAACTAACTTAGTCTACATATGCTTCTAATGCTAATTTGGTTTATACTAACTTAATCCATATGTTAATTTTGGTTTAATAACAGACTGGTGGGGGAGTCTTAAACTTCCTGGTCCTCCTGTCAGTCTTAGGGAACAACTTTCCTACAAGATCGCTAATTGGCTTTATTGCAATGGTTGGGGGTGGTGTTTTACCTTACAGGGTACCGTAATAACAGTAAAACTCACGGCAGAGAAATTGAATACCAGCCAGTACATGGACACAAGGGAGGGCTCGTAAACTGGGCCCTGCCTCAGTTTCTTCCCAGTCCAGGCCCTGCCTTAGAATGGGAGGCAGCATCCTTACCAGCTTGTGTTGCCTGCACGGCCCCGTCAGAAGGTCATACAGACACATTCATGGAGTAGTCCAAGGATGATGCATGCCAGTGTAACAAAATGTAAGATAGTATGCTTCACTTATGCTGGCCATAGGATTGCAGAAAAAGAAGTGACAGACATGGTTGCTGATTGGCATATCCTGAATGATAAAATAGGGCAAAGGTAAAGATGTAACAGAATTTGGAATTTGACACTGTTATGGTAGGTAGGTAGCTAGATGTGAGCAAGAAGTCCAACAGAAAGGGCATTGACACATCACTCATCATTGTCAAGGGTTACAGTCAGATCCCTTGGTGCCAACAGGGAAAAGGTTATCTGACTTTCACTGTCTAAGCTGCCATAGTAGGCCTTGAGAATGTAGTAGGCCTTGCAGCAATGCATGTGCACTCAGATACCATCTACTTGACTAATATATAACTTACTCTGGGGCTACCTGGCTAATTTGTAACTTACTCTGGGCATGCTCAACCAGTATAGGTAAAATCATCCCTATGCTCATGCTCATACCTCTAAAGTCCACATTGGGCACGCACAAAACTTTCCCCTACAGGGCATTGACTTCTGTTACATGCAAGAAGTGTTCAAGTGCAACAAAAGCCTGAGAAAACACACAACAGAGCTGGCTATAGAGATAGACCACCCCTCCTACATATTTATGACAAGGCCCCTTAATATGTGAAAATGTAATCCCATTTTCAGTGCAATAATCACCTAGAAACTTGTCCACTCAACCCTCTCTCAAGTGTACTAATTAAAGCTTGTTCCTTTCCTTACTTTGCTCACATCTGTGGCTTTATTTGTGTATTGGTGTAAGTCCTAATCTTAGACATCTGGGCCCAAGAACTGAGTATTCATCACCTCACTTCTTCTAGTAACAATAGCAACAGTAATAATAATAAATGACATTATTTCATTAAGGCTGCTGATTTATAGTGGGATTAGTAGAAGGTAAAAAGGAGATAGTTATATAGGACAATATTTGCAGGAGTTCTTTATCTTCTGAGAACTGACACATCAGTTCTGGGCTAGAAAATCAAGTCCAGAATTTTTCAAATACTCTGCCTTT
>NW_006204238.1:3432525-3477134 GCF_000334495.1 Tupaia belangeri chinensis
CTTTTCTTTTTTGGCAGAAAAATCAAACTTAGCTCAGAGATTAAGAGAGGGACAATGAGAACTCTTCACTGAGGATCCCTACAGTTAATGGCCCTGATTACTAGAAGAAATGCATCCACTACAGAGTAGTTGAGGTCAAAGAGACGGGTGAGAATAAGAATGTCCAAAGGGTTTAAGTTCAAAGAGAAAACTACAGGTATATAGAAGGGATGGGGTGGAAGAACACAGGATTAAAGAGGCAGAAAGTGACAGTTGGTTAAGTATTTTAAAATTCGCCTAGATACTGATTTTGCAATTCTTTTTGATTCTGTCTTTTTACTATTTATCAGATTTGTTCCCATTTCTCCACAGCCTCTCTTCAAATCACAAATCACTCACCTGGGCTATGGAGCACTCTCCCAATTGGATCTCTGCGTTCCCCACCCACTCTACCCCAATTCTTTTCCACCTCTGCTGCTAGAGACCTTTCTAGAATATTCATTCATTCAGTCCACAAATATTATTGAAATACTAATGATGATAAGTGAGGTATTCTTCTGGGCACTGGGTAGATAATAAAATGACCTCTACCTTCAGAGGGCTTAAAGTCTGTAACAGACAGCTACAAACAGACTAGGACTTTGAAAGCAATGTAAGGAAAGATTGAGATCAATGCTCAGGGTCATGGTGTGGTTGGAAGGAGTGAAGAGTCAAGGATCCCAAAGAAGGATTCTTGAGATATTGATGTCTACAGGTCATATTACAGATTTTGGTTACTAGATAAAGGGAATGGAAAGGCTAGCCAGCAGAAGGCTGCTGATGAGAAGAGAACTGATTTTCATGAAGACCACATTGCCAGCAAAATGGTGACAAGTCTGAGAGGTACTAACCTAATTGATCAAAAGATCCCTTCATCTTCTGTTTTAAATCCTGGTTCCTCAGCTCAATGCTCAATGGCTCTTTGTAAACTGTCTCACCAATTTTATCAGTTACTGCATCCTGTGTCACAATTTATTCTTCTAGTTCCCCATAAGAACGACCTGCGATGTATTAAAACATTCAGATGGTCATGTTCCATCCCCAGAGATTGTGTTTTATTAGTCTTAGAACATTATGAGCATTTCTAAATAGTACCCCTTAGTGGCTGCCTCGAATAGCACTGTCCAAAGAAACTTTCTGTATAATGGGAGTGTTCCGTATCTGCATTGGTCAATACTCTAGTCATTAGCCACAGGCAGCTACTGAGTGCAACAGAAAAACTGATTTTTTATTGTAATGAAATAAACTTAAATAAAAATTCACCTTTGGCTAATGGGTACCAAATTGGACAGTTCAGTCTAAGTCACATCCTATATGATGGTCCTACTTAGACCAGTAACATCCTGCCTTGGGGTCTAGATTCAAGCTCCCCAACACCCCAGGAGACAGTTAGGATCTAATTGCCACCCTCTTCCCTACAGTGTCAACTTCTGGGAGGCTCCCTTTGACTCCTTCAAGTCTAGAAAGGAACTCCTCAGGAACAAACTGTTTACCCATTTCTTCTCACTGGGCTGCTCCACCTATGGAGTAGTCTGCTTTGTACACTTTCTTAATAAACTTGCTTTCACTCTCCTGCAGTGGCTTGCTCTTGAACCGTTTCTTGCATAAGGGCAAGGACCCTTATACCCTGGGCAGAGAGCCTCACAGGTTGAGTCTCCCTGACAACATCTTGAGAGTAGAAAAAAATAATTTTTTTAAAGTAAATATCATACTAGAAACAATCGAGATATTAAGCATGGAGTTATTTCATTGTGAAATAAAGTTAAAATTTATTCTTTTCTGTGGTTATATATTTTCAATATTTTAATATGTTGAGTCAGTTTTTAGTTTTTTTAGTTTTTTTTTTTTGAGAGGTTTTTGCTTTAGGGCACATGCACTTGCCAGACAGACAGAGAGAGACAAAGAGATAGAAAGCAAGAAATCACCCTCCAGGGGGGATGGCCATGCCGCAATCCCTTCTCCTCCATTCTCCTCTCAGGATCTTGGGCAGGCATGCACATGCGCCCGGCGTGAGTTTTAAGCCACTGGGTCCAGGACGTGAACCACGGTTGACTGCATGGGAGTCCAGCCATTACGCTAACTGCTGGTCCCTCAGTTCTTAGTTTTTAAAGTTCACTTTTTTTCTTTAGAGAGAGAGAGACAGACATTCTCAAATTCCAACAGGGTCTTCATACCATGACTACTCCCAGCCAGATAAAGGGAGCTTGCATGCACCCAGTGTACACAGAGAGGCCCTAAGATGTGAACCCAGGTTTTTCCCATGTAGGTCTAGTTGCATTATTATTGTGGATCTAGCTCCTGTTATTCTTATAATTGGGAGCAATAAAGATTACATAAAAAAGGAGACTCTTCCTCTTATATCATAAACTTAAGCCTCTTGGTATCCCCAGCTCTGCATATAGCACTCTCTGTATGTGTTTGTTGTGTGAATAAATAAGTGAAAAAATAAGGCAGACTTATTTAACTGAGTCAGGCATGGATAAATATTACTAATTAGATTACTTTTTAAAGTTTATTTATTTTATTCATGATAGAGCACATGTAGGTATGTAGATAGAGAAAGAGGGGGAGACAGAGAGAAGCACACTAGACAAGATCTTGTCACATCACAATCCTCTCTCCCTAACCCTTCTACTCCTCAGATCTGGGGTAGGCCCACATGTACCTAGTGTGTTTTCAGGCCAACCCATGGATCCAGGCCCGTCTTCAGCCATGTGGTTTCCAGCACTGCAATTCACTTTGCTATTGACTGCACAATCAGGCTGGGCCAAATGATGGTGTTTATATGCAATTTTGCTATGAAAATTGTACCAATCTGATCTTCAATTGCTGATAAGGTCAATGTCATGTTTTCAATCCTTTTGTAGATCAGTTAATTTTGCAATGTTTTGAAGGAACAGCATGGTTTTGGGGTTAAGAAAATAAATTTCAGAGCCAGAAAGCCTGGATGACTTTGTCACTTCCAACTTTTGTGACCTCAACAAAGATGTTGAGCTACTTAAAAGCTCTTATACTCAGTTTCTTTTTCTATGAAATGGGTTAATCATAGTACCTCTTGGTGTTGCCAATGAATTAATAGTTGCAAGGGTAAAAATCTTAAGATGACACCTGGCACACATTAAAAAATTAAGTGTTAGATAAATTAAATGTAAACATAGTTTTAAAAATATTTAATATTCCTAGTTAGAGATAAAAAAGGGAATTAGAAGAAAAATTATTGATAATATACATCACCAGTATTCAGGCAAACAGCCATATCTTCCAGACTCAGTCAGGCTGGAGGGTGGGGTGGTATAATGAATACCATAACAGATTCATGGCAAAGAGACCTGCTCTAAGAGTCATGCAATTTCCAGAGAGGTTAAAATGAAAGAGCCAAGGTTTCAAAACAAAATCTGGTGTTATTTTGATGCAAAAGACAAGCTTCTTGAAAAATGCCTCATTTCAGTTCTATTGTCACCTTTTCAATCTAAGCCTAAAGTGGATTTTGGAAACAAAATTTGAGCTTCTGCTTTTTGTTTCCCAAAGGACTGGTGTTGGACATTTGTTGTTTTCTTATCTACTTAAATTATGACTCCTTCCTAATAGCACCCTGCTTTCCCTCCTGGGGAATTCACTCTTTGCTCTTCTAGGCACTATTGTTAGAGAGGAAGTCAAGGTGTTTGCTTATCTCAAGGGGATGGATCTGGAGTCAACATGGGCTCATTAGACACTTTTTTCTAGGACTTCGAATTTTGAAAGTTTCAAAGAAAATAATGCATGAACTGCATGTAAGAGTTGAGCCATTCTTTACCTTAACCTGTAATCCAAGGTTGAGGAGTTCTTGCAACTTAATGCTCCCAGGTGTTCCCTGGTTCCTGACTTGGTTCTTCAGACTCCTGCTTATTTAGAATTTTGGCTAATAAATATATCTCCAGCAATTTCCAATTTTCTGTTTACATTAGCCCACCTTATTTATTTATTTATTTATTTATTTATTTATTTATTTATTTTGCTACAGGGTGTGTACACTCACCAGAGAGAGAGAGAGAAGGAAAGTGAGAAAGCATCCCCTCCCCCCCAGGGGAGATGATCATGTCACAATCATTTCTTTTTTTTTTTTTTTTTTTGAGAGATTTTCACTGTAGGGCGCGTGCGCTCGCCAGACAGACAGAGAGAGACAGAGAGACAGAAAGCGAGAAATCACCCCCCAGGGGGGATGGTCACGCCGCAATCCCCTCTCCTCCATTCTCCTCTCGGGATCTTGGGCACGCACGCACACGCGCCCGGCGTGAGTTTTAAGCCACCGGGTCCGGGACACGAACCGCGGTCGACTACGTGGGAGTCCAGCGACATAGCCATTACGCTAACTGCTGGTTCCCACAATCATTTCTTTTTTTAAAATGACAAATAAGTATGTTTAATTTTAAATATTTCAGGCTAATTATAAATTCCTTAAAAAGTAGATATTATTTTTAGGTATTATTTTTAGATTTAATCATTAGATATTATTTTTTCTGGTCTTGCCAGAAAAAATACCAGTTTTTTTAAAATTTTTAATATTTTCTATTTCAATTTAGTTTATAC
The DNA here is from genome assembly GCF_000334495.1 of Tupaia belangeri chinensis. Classification (NCBI taxonomy): domain Eukaryota; kingdom Metazoa; phylum Chordata; class Mammalia; order Scandentia; family Tupaiidae; genus Tupaia; species Tupaia belangeri. The sequence continues at coordinate 3,437,110 of NW_006204238.1, forward strand.
ATTCAATCACATATGTCACTTAGTTTGAAAAGTGAATATTCTAGCATATAGCAATCCTTTCTTGTCCATTCTCCTCTTGGGATTTTGGACACATACGCATATGCACCTTACATCTTTTTGAAGCCATTGGATCCCAGACTCCAACCTCTTGGTTGGCCATGTTGAATCTGGTGCCTTAACCACCATCTGCTGGCCCACCAGTTAGTTTTTGATTGTAAAGAATACCAACTGGAAAGATTCTGTATTTACTTAAGTCCCTATATAATGAAATACAGATGGGACCTTTAAATTTCCCCTCAAAAAGCTATGGATTTTAGTACTGTTTTTGTGACTTCTGAATTAGAAGAGGATGTTTAAAGGTCACAATATTGGAAGGTTTTAGAGGTGAAGAGGAAAACTTAGATGTTTAGTGGTATCAACTACGAAATAGTGGAGTAATGAGAGAAATTGCATCCCCAAATTTGCCCATGCATCAGGGACCAATAAACTTGACTGAAATGACCAGAGAGGAAATATTTCAGGCCTTGAGGGTGTTATGGTATGAATGTTTATGATCTCCTAAAATTCATATGTTAAATCTTAAGTACCAAGATGATGCTATTAGGAGGTATAGCCTTTGGGAGATAATTGGATAATAAAAGTTCTGTCTTCACTAATGTGATGAGTGCCCCATGAAAAGGATCCAAAGAGCTTTTTGCCATTAGAACCTCGTGAGGAAATTCCTAAAAGTCACCGTTCATGAGAGGCAGGGCCTCATCAGACACTGACTCTCCTGGCATTTTGATCTTGGATTTCCCAACCACCACAACTGTGAGAAATAAACATTTATTAGTTTATGGTATGTGAACTAACACAGAGAGTCATACAGTCTTTGTTATAATTGTTCAACTCTGCCATTATAGTACCAAAGCAGCTACAAGGTGTAATCAAATGAACACAGTTCTGTTTCAATAAAACTTTATTTACGAATTCAAGCAGCAAACAGAATTATGTCCATAAGCCACAGTTTTCTGACAGTGGCCTTAGAACTGCACCTGGTAGAGATCAAGCATTCAATAAATGTTCATTGCCTAGGTAGATTAAGTGTAGGTTTGGCACAATTCCTGTTTTATTGGTTTTAGTGTTTCTGAATAGTAGCAGTATATGAGGTGATATTGATGGTGGAATACAGTTGAAGCTTTGAGATCATTGGTGAAGTCCCAAAATAACTGCTACTGTCCCAGTTCAAAGTGCCGGTAACATATAAATGGAAACAACTAATAGTTAAGTGAGATTCACCTATTAGTTGTTTCCGTTTATATGTTACCGGCACTTTGAACTGGGACTTCTGTGCTAGTTTCCTGATACAGGCCATCCTTGACCAACAAGTCAACTGCAAGCCACATAGTCCTAGCTCTGATTACATTTCTATCTGGAGAAAATCTCTAAGTCAGGACTTGGCTTGGTGAGGTCCTGTCAGCATCTGCCAGCTAGCTTAAGAGTAACATCTCTCTGGATGGTAATATTCTCAGCGTTCTCCCCGGGACTTGGTCCTGTAGAGGAAGAAAGTTAGAGAAAGGAGAAAGATGCAGAAGCAGAGTTGCAGGTGAACACAAACAAGTGGTGCTGCTCAGTCATGCTGAGTTCCTTTATTCATGCATTTTACCAGGCACAATGAATTGCTTTATAAGCTTTCAAGGATGCAGTTTAAGTTGTACAGTTAGAGATAAGGACTTTCATGTAGATATTTTTGACCTTATTACTATCATGTGTGATCCTGTTGTGAGTCATCGGTCAAGCCAGTTTACTTATGCTGTTCCTCTGCAACACTGAGGAAGGCTGTCTATGTATGCATCAAAGAGGATATTGGGCATATTGGGCATTCATAGACATAGAGCAGGCATTGCATGATGTAGTTAGGGTCGGGATGTTTCCCGTGCTCCGCAGATTTTTCTGCAGAGCCCCTGACATCTAAGGCATGTGTCAACCTGTTTCAATGAACAATTAGTGAGGCATTCTGATAACTGCCTCCTGTACCTAAGCTGCATACTCTCACAAGGTTCTTGTCCTATGTCCTGAGGTAGAGGAAGTTACTGTTTGCACTTACAACTTCCTGCTCTCTCATCAAATCTCCAACTTATGTGTATTTCAAGTAACACAGGTTGATAGCCTGGCTAATTTTATTCTAATATTTATATTTATTCAATACCTGAAAATGCAAGCCAACTATGAGAATTCAGATGTAGGAGGATGCTCTGGTGTATCAGTGGAGTAATAATCTTCACTGCAAGAAAAAGTGCCCTATTCTGAACTTATTAAAAGTAAATTCCAATCAAAAGTATAACTTTATTGTCAACATTTATGGAAGTTTTAAAATGACTCTATATACCACTTTGAGTTTATGTAATACTCTTTTGAAGGTAAACGTCCCATATGATGTGATTCTACTGTTTTAAATGTTTGATATATGCTGACTTGAACTTTTTAAATAAAGATTTATCTCTTTATTTCTTCTATGAGCAAGAAAGAAAGAGAGAGAGTAGAGAGAAAAGGAGACACCCCCAATAGAGTCTCAGCACCATGATTTACTCCCAGCTTCAGTTCAATGTCATGGACACATGTGTCCCCAGCATACTCAGTGAGCTCTGTGAATGTGGAACTTTCTTATGCTTTTCAGCCTCATAAAACATTGTATTTTACTGATACACCACCATCTGGCCCCTGAATTGAACTTTAATTAGATTTTGTGTTGTTGGATGAAAAGCACAATCAGCACTTTATAAACTGTATGTGAAATTTTCACTGCAACTTGAAAAATCTGTCAGGCTTTTGCTTGACACATCCCTGCTCCCCATGAAACTGCTGGCAGTAACTGTGTACTCATTTAACACCATCTAGGCAAGGCAGAGATAGGAAAAATATCATATCTATTACCAAAATATGATTCATTATAATATGCTTCCAAATTATCTATACCAAGGCTCATCTACACCAAGACTGAGCTCTTTTAGCATGGGATAGTGAGAAAGGACTAGACACCAAAATTATAGTGTTTACAAAGGACTTTATGAGCCAGAAAGAAACTGTCCTAAATTCCTGCAATGACAAGAAAAAAATGCTTTCTTCTGAAGCACATCCATAAGGTTCCATCTGCCGGTAAATTGCATTACCAAAGAACAGATGAGTCTACAGTCTGCCCTGATTCCCCCCGCTGCAGGGAATCTGATGTATAGACTATAACAGGGGGAAAGGCTGAGAGCTTGAGTCCTGAATAAAATTTACCTGTCCAAAGATACTGCAGGGCCAATACCCTGCAGGGTCAATGCCCTGCTGATAAATGTTCTCTGAAAGAAGAAAGAAATCTCAAAGTATTTTTCTTAAGGGAACACACAAAGGAGCTGCCAGAGGTAAAGAGAAGAGAAAAACTATTAGTTGGAAACAAGACTTGAGATTGTTCTTGAATTCTTAATCCTCAAGAACACAGGTCTTCTCTATGTTATAAACATCCAGTTTAGGAATATTTTATATGGAAGAACAGGTGGCCCATGCTAGGCAGGGGCAGTGGGTGGGAGGAAGTCCTTTGTACTCAATTAGAAACAAAATGAGTCAGATTTTTAACACTGACCTGGAAACAACACACTTCAATAAAGCAGAGATAGGTTTATAGACAATTTTTAGCAGTGGGAAGTCAAGTGCCTCATCAATCATGTTTTGTAAGAAGTAGTAAGAATTAGCACAATCAGGTACCACGCCATAGGAACAAGTCAGAGCAGAGGAATCAGGGAAAAGGCCCATTTCCTCTCCCTTTGAGCCTGGGCTTAACTATATCATAGAAGCAATGCTCTCCAAATTTATACCTAGCATCTGAGAGGACAGGTGGCTTCTTGGAACCCTAAGATGCGATATAAGAAGTCTGACTGCCCTAGTGAAGAGATTGTATGGAGAAGCTTTGAGACTACACAGAAAAGGAAAGGGAGCTAGCTGAGAGCCACATTGCAGTCATTCTTGCCAAGCCTCCTGGCATGTCAATGAAGCCTTCCAGGATCCTCCATGACTTAAAGATCAAGACTACCAGGCAGTGTGATCCTAGAAGATGCTCCATGAGTAAATTGCTCAGTAGAGCCCTACTCAAATTCTTTTTTTTTTTAAGAGGTTTTTGCTATAGGGCGCATGCGCTCGCCAGACAGACAGAGAGAGACAGAGAGACAGAAAGCAAGAAATCACCCCCCCAGGGGGGATGGCCACGCCATAATCCCTTCTCCTCCATTTTCCTCTTGGGATCTTGGGCACGCATGCACACGCATCCGGCGTGAGTTTTAAGCCACCCTGTGCAGGATGTGAACCGCGGTCGACTACATGGGAGTCCAGCGACACAGCCATTACGCTAACTGCTGGTCCCTCTACTCAAATTCTTAACTTCCAGAATCACGAGATAGTATAAACAGCTTTTTGCATTATGTCATGACATTTGAGGGTGATTTGTTACATAGCTATGAATAACCAGAACATCCAATGCTTCCTTTTCACTGGCTATTAGAGATTCAAGATAAAGACATTTTCTATATCTTGCCATGTTTTCTTTTCAGTTTCTGTGGTTTCATCCTTGAAGCAGGGGGAAAGAGATATGTGCTTTGAGTTCCAAGTCTCATTGCAGACCACAATTTCCTATAACAACTTTCTTTGAGATTGGGTTTCCATATAGTCCACAAAACCCTATTAAACTCATAAGTATTTCGAAGAATTACTTTTTTCAGCCCAAACAAATATGTGGAACCTGACCTGGTTAGAAACTGGAAATTGACTGTTTAGAATGAGCCTTATTCCTGTTAAAGAGAAGTTGCAAGTGACAGTGCCCAGGAGTCATACTTGAAATCAAATCTGCCAGAAGAGATGAATCGTTGAGGTGGTTATGGAGAGAATAGTGGATGGAGACAATAGATACCTTCCCTTGCAATTCATTCAGCTCTGTCCCAGACTCTGCAGAAGTCATGGAGTGAATATAAAGGCTAATGGATTTAATGTCAGTTGTTCTTTTGCTTGGGCCTGTTAGGATTCTGCACCAGCTCCAAACTACTTGTGGCTCAGTTTCTTGAGTAACCCTGTTATTTAGTAACCCTGTTTTCTTTAAACAGAATGTTTTCTTACTTCAACCCCAGTATTCTTAGCATTCCGAAGATCAAATTTCTTGACACCTGTTGCCACATACCTAGGATTGTTATCTTTTCTGGCTAGAGCCTCTACAACCCCTATGCTTGTTGGAACTTAGGACACTGTTTGACCTACTGCTACTTGAAACAATGTCCTGAATTTTGACTTCACTTTGATTTTCTGCCTATCATCCTTGTGCTTTTTTCCTCTCCAGTTATTACAATTGCCTCCTCAAACCTCTCCAAAGAGTAAAGCTCCAGTTAGTCCTACTTGACATATGTCAAAGGCTTATGCTTGACTCTGTTCCTAGACTCCTTCCCTTTGTGTATTAGGATGATTTCAGTCGTAAGGGACACACAAACACAACTCAATGTTGTTTAATCTGAAGGGGAGATTTATTTATTTCTGTCTAACAGAAGGAATGGAGATGTTCTCTAGGGAATCTGGATCTAGCAAGTGATCCACAGAATTATCTCTTGATCTCTGGCATCTTTTTCCCTCATTCCTTTTGCAGTAAATGCGTCAAAAAATTCAACAACAGAGTTCAAGGTTTATATCCTTTCCAGAGAAACCAGAGGAGGAATAATTTTTTTCCTAGTATGATTTTATGTGCCCAAACTGAAACAATAATGGTAGGGTAAAGCACTATAGCTGCCTCTATTTGGACCATCTGCACAGCCCCAAGACTGAGAGGAATCTCTGACCAGGTAGGGACTGTACATGAATAAGGCCTCAGAGGCAATGGATTCAAGATAAGGAGGTGCCCTGATTTGTATGGGCAACTTCTACCTGATTCTCTTTGTCACCTGGGATTATCTATTTGTGAGTGATGAGGGAGATTGTGGAGTGCTGAGAAATGAACACAGTGATGATAAATAGGGTGATACCAGAGTTGCCCTTCTGAATACTTGCCCAAGTCTAGAGTAAATGGGGCAAAGAGGAAGAGGAATGTGAACTTCCCTCAGAAAGGCCTATATCTTTTTTTTTTTTTCCAAGAGGTTTTCGCTATAGGGCACGTGTGCTCGCCAGACAGACAGAGAAAGACAGAGAGACAGAAAGCGAGAAATCACCCACCAGGGGGTATGGTCATGCCGCAATCCCTTCTCCTCCATTCTCCTCTCAGGATCTTGGGCACGCACGAACACGCGCCCGGCTTGAGTTTTAAGCCACCAGGTCCGGGATGTGAACCGGGGTCAACTACGTGGGAGTCCAGTGACATAGCCATACGCTAACTGCTGGTTCCCAGAAAGGCCCAGATCTTGATCACTGCTATAGTGTGAATGTTTGCCTTCTCCCAAAATTTATCATTAAAATCTTAACTTCCAACATAATTGTATTAGGAGGTGGGATCTTTGAGGAGGTGATTAGACACTGATCTAAATTAGGCACTAATCAGAACGGCATTAGGATCATTATAAAAGAGTCCCCAAAGAGTTCCCTTGCCCCTTTCATCATGTAAGGACACGGTGAGGAGGCACCATTGTCTTTGACCTAGGCAATGAGCTCCCTCCAGGTACTGAATCTGCCGGTGCCATGATTTTGGACTTTGTATCCTCTGAAAGCGGAAAATATGCTTCTTTGTTTCTAAGCCACACAGTTCATAGTATTTTGTTAGAGCATCCTCCACAAATTAAGACAACCTGATGGCCATTTAGAGATTTTTAAAGAAAGAAACATCAAAAATAAACATTTGAGGGCTGGACAAACTTGAGGCTGAGCTATTTCTTGCTGGTATCAGAACAGTAATGTCCTGTGGGTAAGTTTCTTTTATTTGAACTGTGTTTATTTACTTATGTTTTATCCCAAAGATAATAACTGGGCTTCATTTGGGCTGTTAGCAGTCTTTGAAAGGAGGAGGGCCCTGGCCTGAAATAGAGTATGGATAAAGCTGAATATACAATATATTTTTCTGCCAACAGTAGCTAACAAAATGAAAAGTTATTTTAAAATAACTGTGTGAAATGATGAAAGGAAAGCAAATGAAATTTTTTAAAATGTTTTTTCCTTATAAGAAGAAAATGGAATATTATTAATGGATGGCCTAATTAATTTATGACTATCTTTTAAACTAATAAAATAAAACAAAATGAACATATACCAGTTGGAATAGAGAAGTTGAAAAAAATGATTTTAAAAAACAAAACCAAAGATATCAAAGTTTGCAATGAATTAGGATACTTCTAACTAGATTGTTGGATGATTTGCATATTACGTTACAAAACTGAATGTCTAGCATATTCTTGTCACCCTATTGACTAAACCTTAAGCATTTCACTGGTAAGAAGATAAATTCTAAAAATCAACTACTAAATCTTATAATCATGCTATGTTTGCATATAATAAGACAAATATTTAGATCTTGCTTTACTAACAGATTACTCTAAAACATAAGAAACTTTTCTACTTCTTAATTTTGATTTTAAATTGGGATAAACAAAGTTTGAAATTTGAGATGAGAAAGTATTCTTCTGGAAAGTATATTTGTCTTTAAATAAAGTAAGGGTATTGTAGTTATATGTTTATCACAAAATGTGTTTATTGAGCACTCACACTTCATAAACTGAGTCTCCAGGAAGTATTGATTTCAAATATGTATACCTGGAAGTAATGATTTCAACGATGTATTATTGGAAGTACACTCTTCAGTTCTAGGTCATGTGTCTGGACCCAGTGTTCACAAAACATGGACATTATATACAGATATTAAATGGTGTGTACATTTTACCAGTTTCTCTTGAAAAACTTAGTTCAAACTGATTGACATGGGAAAGCCATTACCCAGTGAAAAGTGAGTGAAAAAAAAGGAAAGAAAAGAAGACCACTGCATTGCTTCTGCTGCTGCCCCATGACAACCATTGTCACCCTCTACCCTACAGCCGCCACCACCACCACAGTTGCCTGTGTCGCCACCGCCTCAGGACCAGCTCTATGATTAGGACACAGTCTTCAATGACTAAACATATTCCTTTTTGTGGTGTTCTTGGTCACACATTTATGAAGTTTCTGAAGAGTAATGGAGATTACTGCCAGGTCAGCGTGATCTCTATGCAAAGTGAACTGTAGAAATTCATCACTACTCCACCAAGAAGTCCCCCTATGCTGGTTAACCAGGACACAGAAGTTGAATTGAAATCTGCAGAGCATTTTCCAAGAGTTCGGACCTGGATGGGGTAGACCTCAGTGCACTTCCTTTCTATTGCCTCAGTATTACTGGATTGAATTGCTACTTCTGCATAGGAGGTTCATTTCATTGCCCATTACTGTCAACTTCATACCCAAAGCACTGAGACTTTCAAGTAGAGTCTATAGAAGTACACTTCAGTTTCTTTGCATCCTTTCTGTATTCAGTTTTTAAAATTCTCTCATAACCCTTTTGAATATTTCTTAACTAAATTAACATGTCTCAAATGAACCACCCAGCTCCAGTAGAAGTCACATCTAAGAACATGAGATTTCTTATTATACATGATCCAACCAATGTGACCTTAAGCAAATTTATAGAGGAACTTGCAAAATATGGAGTTACCACAATAGTAAGAGTATGTGAAGCAACTTATGACACTACTCTTGTGGAGAAAGAAGTCATTCATGTTCTCGATTGGTCTTTTGTTGATGGTGCACTACCATCTAACCAGATTGTTGATGACTGCTTAAGTCTTGTAAAAATTAAGTTTTGTGAAGAGCCTTAATTTTTTAAGGTTGCTGTATTGCTGTTCATTGTGTTGCAGGTCTTGGGAGAGCTCCAGTGCTAGTTGCCTTAGTATTAATTAAAGGTGGAATGAAATATGAAGATGCAGTATAATTCATAAGACGAAAGTGACATGGAGCTTCTTTTAACAGCAAGCAACTTTTTTTTTTTTTTTGAGAGGTTTTTGCTATAGGGCATATGTGCTCACCAGAAAGACAGAGACAGACAGAGACATAAAGTGAGAAATCACCCCCCAAGGGAAATGGCCACATCACAATCCCTTCTTCTCCATTCTCCTCCTGGGATCTTGGACATGCACGCACATGTGTCCGGCATGAGTTTAAGCCACCAGGTCCAGGACTCAAACCGTGGTCAACTACATGGGAGTCCAGTGACGTAGCCATTATGTTAACTGCTGGTCCCTCAAGCAAAATTTATATTTGGAAAAGTATCATCCTAAAAAGACTTCAAAGACTCCAGTGGTTATAGAAATAACTGTTGAGCTCAGTAAAATTGGGGTTCCTGATGCTATTCCCTTGGAAGTGGAACTTGAGACAGGACCTGATTTGTTGTACGTAGTACCCAACATGTTGGCTTGGTCAAAAAATCTAACGTAGCTTCTATGGGAGTATTGGAAGCAGTTTTACCAGGCTGCAGAGCTTGACAGAATTACAGCCTCTGTGTTTGGGCTACAATCAACCTACTTGGACCCTTAGCAAAAGATTCTTGCTGTTCAATATTTAAAATGTGCTTCTCATTTGTACCAGCTGACCTTTCTTGAAATCACACGATATTGAGTTAGGTCTTTAAATCTACTCCCATGCCAGAATCTTATCAATATGTAAGAAATTTAGAAAGATTAGGTGCCAAAATACCCAGCACAATACTTATATATTTTTAATATCATACAGAACTAAAGTCCCAGGAGCGACAAACACTTTAGACCTTACATAGTTTATTCCTAAGTCATTTCAAATATTTACAGTAGGGCCTATGTGCTTATTTGCCTCCTCACTTTATGTTTACATCTCCCCATTCATACCGGTATACATTAAGTTTGCCTTAACCATTGTTTTCTTTTCTTTAATTTTTACCAAGTATTATGGTGATAATTTTATGTCTTTTGGAATCTTATTTTGTGCTTATTATGAAAAACCTCCATTCTGAAAATCTACATTGTACAGAAGCACGTCTTTGATGTCTCCAGACCAAAAAAAAAAAAAAAAGGCTTCAAATTAATTTAATGTTTGCTCTCTGAGGTGCAGCTTAACAGAGAGAGCCTGAAAAAAGAACAGGAGGGGACTATTAAATATTTTTAGTAAAATGTTCCCTTTGTCTTCTGCATAACATGTAGGATATGCTCTTTAATTTACTAAATATTTTTTAAAGGTAGAAATGCTTTGCTGTTGTAGCTAAGACAATTTTTAATCATAAACTTCTGAAATTCTTATTTGTTCCATACTTAATGGAAGTTTACCAACTTTTTTTGTTTGAAGTGTGTTTTTTTTTCTTTCCACCTCTTGTAAAAAAAACTAAGTTTCCACTAATGAATTGAACAGATATCTAACATTTTATATGCCTTTTGAGGTGTGTAACTTAATATTTGGATACTTGACAATTTGTTTTATTATGCCATTGATAAAATGGTGATGTGTACTAATGTTAGTTCAACCATCTATTTATACTGTCTGGGAATGTGTGGTTATAGTTTTGTGAGAGAAATAACTTGTCAGTGTTCACTAACTTGTAAAAATTTAGTATGAGAGCTTAAACATTTAAATAAATAGTGAAATGGATTTATTTTTTAAAAAAAAAGACCAAAAGCATGTATAATATTAATAAAAAGGCTAGTTTCTGAGCCACAGCTAGAATTTGATCTAAGAAAATGCAGATTGGACTAGAGAAAAATCATTGCCAACAGCAGTTCTCAATGGATAAGAAACTCACAAATCAGGCAGCCTGAAGAAAGGACAGGTTAAAAGGTAATTAAAAATGTTGATGAGTGTGCTGGGTAATACACACAACTCAGAAACAGACCCATGGAAACAGGTGGTGGAGGCGATGAGGAGGCCAAGTGTCTGAGCTGTATATGAGGAGATGGCCTCTCTAAGACTGTCAGAGGACAACTGCCAGTGAGGTGTAAAGCCATGGCATGAGATAGGAGATGGAAAAACTAGAAGCAGTGTCCTAAGATGCTTCAGGATGGTATTCGTCTTCCTTTTGTCTTCCTGTCTCTCTTGGTTTGACTGTGGCATGATCCTTTGTTCAGGTGTGTTAGGGTAACAGGATAATGGTTTGAATTCTGTCCTCCCCTCCAGTCCCCAATTTGTTTTCAATCTGAACTTCAGAATGTGGCCTTATTACAAATATGTTTTTCGCAGATGTAATTACTTAAGGGTATTGGGATGAAATCAAACTGAATTTAGAATGGGCTTTGAATCTGATTGGTGAACTGGTGAGAAGAGGAAAAGATGCATACAGACACAGGGAAGAGAGCCATGACAAGAAAGAGGCAGATAGGAGTTAGTCTGCCAAAAGCTGAAGAATGCCAGGAGTCAAGGCTATAGAGGAGTCTTCTCAAGAGCCTCCAGGGCAGCAAGTATGATGATCCTGCTGACATCTTGGTTTCAGACTTCTGAACTTCATAACTGGGAGAGAGTAAATTTTTGTTTTCCAAGACATCACATGTTTATAGAATTTGTTGTGGCAGTCCTAGGAAGCTGATAAAAAGACAAAGAAACTCTGTAAAACTTTCAAAGACAATGGCAAGTCCCCATTAGGCCAGTACATTTGATTTACAAGGTGAATTCACTTAGGTGAATCATTTAAAGTTTATGTTAAAATAAGTCCTTTGTCAGTAGAAAAAAAGAAAAAGATCAAATAATTACTGCATGGATGCCGTGAACATAGTCAACTGAAAATCTCATTATATGCAGCCCCATTTTTTTTTTTTGTAAAACCAGGCCTTGTTAATGTTTTTGTACAATTTAATAAATAATCTTTTGATGACTGTAGACATGTAAGACTGACTATATTGAGAAACATCACAGTCATGGTGGTTTTCCAGATTGGTGTATCATCTTTAAAAATTACAGAGTTACTACTCTGTAATTGCTATCAGACCAGTAAGGGAGCATTTGCGGATCCATCATTTTCAGGATTGTTGATAACTTGGGCATATTTTCCCCAAAATAACCTTGCCTGCTTGTGTTACAAGGATCAACCCAGTCACATTCACCTCAATGGCAGTACCTTCAGTGATAAAACCTCAAATTATATGTAGTGGGGATGAGGGATTCTTCTTTACACCATGTATCATCAGGCAAAAGGTGGCTTTCAGTTCAGGATGTGTTGTGTGGGCTTTCTTGAAACATAAGCCCATTGGTCTAATGAATCTTTCATATTTTGGTGATTTTCTAGTAAAGCCGTCTCCAACAAAGCAGACTTTTGTAACCATCCTCTTCCATGCTTCCTTCATTCTCTTTTCTATTTGAATAACTTTTAAAATACTTCTGTTTCTCCCTGGGCTTGAACTTTGGGTAGAGGGACTTCCCATTTTCCTGTTCTTTCTTTCCGTTTGTGTTTAATCATATTGGAAAGTACTTTAGCTCGGGACTGTTCTTCTCTGTCCAACAGATAGGCAGGTCCTGCTCCTTATGAATCTTTACATCATTCTTTTATTTGGTGCTCCTCTTTTCATGCATCTTGATAGTCTTTTTCATTTGTATTTTCTCAGCATGGTGCTGTTTATGATAAGAGCTTAGCCTTCAGACCAATCATCTTTTTGCCTTCTTTGAACGTTGATGAGAATCTCGACTTTCCTTCTTTCTCTTTTTCTCATGGTAATCCAAATGATACCCATAGCATTTATGATGTAATTCAATATATTCCTTTTGTGGCATGGTGATGGTTGCTGAATTGCTGGGCAGAGCAGCCTTCGAGACGCAAAAAAAGTTGTCAACGTTCAGGTCCCAGACACCCATGAGCAGACCCAGTGCTGTACAGAACAAGAAAGCGCCGCCCCATTTTTCAAAATTGCATACATTTAGGGAGTGGTAAATACAAATACTTCTGCTAATAACTCACTCCCAAGGAATCTGACATACAGGTAAATTTTGGTGGAGTTTAAAAATATGCAGAATATGTCTAATTCCCAGAATGATGAACTGGAAGGATAAATTTGACACTGGGAATGTCAGACCTGGTGCAGTAGAAGCACTTAATATCAGCTAGAGGCCCCCAAGTGAGGGCAACTTTTTTTTTAATTAAAAAAATTATTGCCACTGGGTACATGCACTTGTGAGAAAGAAAAAGGAAGCCTACTCAATGGGTTATGATCACACGTGACCCTGACGCTGGAGTGCATTTTCAAGCTGCCAGTGCTGGTATTTGAACGATGGTCAGTCGTGTGGATTCCAGCCCTCTATGTATAACATTCCAGATGGCAGCACTGAAAAGTAAGGGGAAGGATTCCCAATATAGATTTTGAGAAACATATGTAAAATATCTAACAAAATGCAAGAAGTGGGATAAATATGATATGTATATCTATCCTGGTTCCCTTTCCATATTGCTAACGATGAATCAACTCTGCAGAATTATATGTTTTATGTATGAAATATTTTTGGAACAGAGTCATATCTAAATAAGTCAAGCCCAAACAGAAATTCTAATTTCCACTTGTCTTTCTTTTTCAATGAGGAAGATCCAGACACATATTTCATGGCAATTACAAAAAGCAAACACACAAAAAACCCTGTTTCTATTCTCCTCTACCCTCAAATTGGGAATCTCTCATTCTTTTATCCCAGATAACATTGTCATTCTTGCTCTCTAGTTCCTGTGTTGTAGTTCTAAGACTAACTCTTGTTTGTCATCTGACGAAGTCAGGCCTCTGAAATAGTCAGGAGTCCAGTGCTTACTTCTGTACTACCCTACACCTGAGAAAATCTCAGTCTATCTCTTCTTGAAGAAAAGGGAAAGACGAAAATAATATGGAAAAAGGGTCAGGGGAATACTGAAAACTCCCATGGGGGATGATCATGTCACAGTCTCTTCTCCATTTCTCCTTTTGAGATTTTGGGCACATACACACAAGCACCTGAAGTATTTTTCTTTTTTCTGGAGAGATTTTCACTATAGGGCACGTGCGTTTGTCAGACAGACAGAGAGAGACATAGAGACAGAAAGCGAGAAATCACCCCCCAGGGGGGATGGTCACGCCGCAATCCCTTCTCCTCCATTCTCCTCTTGGGATCATGGGCACGCACGCACACGCACCTGGAGTAAATTTTAAGCCACCAGGTCCCAGACGCGAACCGCGGTCGACTACGTGGGAGTCCAGCGACATAGCCATTACGCTAACTGCTGGTTTCCATGAAGTATTTTTCAAGCTACTGAGTCTGAACTCAGCTGTGCAGTTGACCATGGGTCTAGCTGCCTTAACCACCAGATCATCAGTTAGCCCAAGGAAAAACTTTTAACCTTAGTTTCAAGTCTATACCCAGTAAGTATTCTCTAAATAGTGATTAAATTTTAAGCATATTTATATAATAATTGAACAGTGTATACCTTTTCATACACTTTCAACCATTTTTAATGAAGGCAATCAGGCCTACCTAAACTTAACAAGGATAATATCTTAACTCACTGAATATAGGTTTTGTGTTTAGTGAGTTTAAAAATGTGGTTCTTGGATTAAAGTATGATTGAGGAAGTGCCCTTTATGCAGCTGTTTAACATCAGAGTCCAAACAACCAGACCTTCAGTATTGTAGGGATACACTAGTACCTGTCCACTGTAAATAACCTGCTTCTCCTCAGGAAACAAGAGAAATCTGTAAAAGATGAGAAAACTACACAAAACACACACTAAAGGAGACCTTGACAGTAAACCTGAAATGTGGCTCCTGGAGAAGGCCATCAGCTTCTGGCCCCTTTATGCTCCAATATTTACCTTTTTCTTCCCATAGACTGCCCTTACTTGGGCTTAGACCAGTCATTGATGGACTAATAGCTTATTTTGGTTGGTCCTAGGAAAGTCTCTTTCACTCTACAAGTTTACTTTGAAGTCCATGATCAAAATGGGTTAATGTTTTTGTCCTAGGAGACCATAAGGTACAGTAGGACTATACTGAAGAGTGACAGGAATCAAGAAACTCTCTTATGTGACCATGGCAGAATTCAAAGATAAACTAACTTTGATCCTGGAAAACCAGTGTCCTCAAGACACACAGAAAACCGTAAAAAACAAACGTCTGCTTACTGACTGACAAAATGTTGGCTTGCTGTTAACATATACAGTATGGACATGACTTAGTATCTTACTGGAAAACCTTTTAAGTTGGCTTCAGACTGTTTTTATCTTCCTTAACAAATCTTTCCCAAGTTGTCCACCACTGTTACTAAGATGAAGGCTCTTCATTCATACACAGGATTAAGTGGTCTGAAGTATTGCCCTCAGAGCGACACTCCCTGCTATCACCAGAACAGTTAGTCTACAGGTGTGTTTGTTCACCTAAAAAGATAATAATGGGTTGCTAAAATTTTGGCTTTCTCCAGGTGGTGGAATAAAAGTGCAGCTGCTATATTACAGTCATAATGATAATAGCAATTATTGTTTCTGTTAACAGCAGGAACTCCAGAAAGCTAAGACAACTTTAAAAGTGAAATTTAGTGGAAGCTGCAATTGCTGGAAGAAAAATTAAGCACATTATCATTTGTCATCCCTTTAATCCTTCTCTGGAGGGAGCAGAAGGGTGGAAATTCCAGGTCAAACCTTTTCATCAACAGCAGTTATATAGAAAGTACATTAAATGACTTTCTTACCTTTCCCATGAGCTACAAATCAGGGTGAAACTGTTTTGGACATTTTATCCCTTCAAAGAACCAGGCCCTCTATTGCCTACTAAGAACATTTGCAATCCACAGCTTTGCAGAAGAGATTAGCTTAAAAGAAAACATTATTATCTGGTTTTGCAGAGACTTTCAGCTTTGCTTCAAGTTCTGTGTACTCCCACCCCCCCGACCCCCCCCAAAAAAATAAATACAGAGGGCAGAAAAGCAGATACTTAGAAGGTCAAATGCATTGCTAAAGGCAGAATATGCAAACTTTCCCACTCTAACATGCATATTTTGTCTAGGTCCTCCTCTTAGCTAGTGATAGAGCTGGCAGGACAGACATTGCACAGGAGTTTTGGAGGGGATGAGTATCATGAGTAAGGGGTATATATGGAATATAACAGGGCATTTTTGTGGAAGAAGCTATTTCAGTCCAGAAAATAAACTTCTTTAGTGTCTCTCTCTTGTGAGCACATGTGCCATGTGGAAAATACCAAAGAGAGAGAGAGAGAGGGAGAAGAAGAAGAAATGGGGCCAGCAGGTGGTGCTTAAGGCACTGAACTCCCACATGGCTGACCGTGGTTAACGTGCTGGACCTGGTGGCTTGCTTTCTTGTTTTCCCTTTCTCTTTTTCTCTCTCTCTCGCTCTCTGGTCAAATTAAAAAATAATACTAATAAACAAATGGAATTAAATAAATAAATAATGATTTACAAAAAGGAAAAAAGTAAGAAATGCCTCAAAAGTTTTTCTTAGAAAAATTATGTTTGAATTTATACTTTGAAAGATTGTTTAACATAACCTTTGATGCAATCAATGGATGCTGTATGTTTCATAATATGTCACCTTGGCCTGGTGGTAGTGCCTAGCAGTTTGATCAAATGCCATCCTGGATGTTGTTATAAAGGCTATTATTATTATTTAGTATGTGATTAACATTTCCAATAATAGTTTTAGTTAAATAGATTATTCTCCATAATATGGTGAGCCTCTTCCAATCAGTTGAAAGCCTTAAGGGCAAAGAGTAAACTTTTGCAAGGAAGAAAATTCTCCTTAAGATTACAACAGAAATGATGATAGTGTATATGGTAATGTCTTTGTCTTGACTGGTATGCATCATATTTGTACTGGAAAAAGCAGTGTTGCACACTGTAAAGATATTTAGTGATTAAATGTAAATTTAAAAAATTAATTAATTAAAAAAGAAAAGACTACAACAGAGAAACCCTATCTTAGTTTCTGGTCTTCTGATTGCATTTAAGATTGCACCATTGGGGCCAGCAGGTGGTATGGTGGTTAAGGTGCTGGGCTCCCCTGTGGCCAATCATAGACCTGGCAGCTTGCTTTCTGACTTTCTCTTTCTCTGTCTCTCTCTGATAAAGCTAGAAAATAACAATGATAAACTAAAATTAAAAAAAAAAAAAGATCACACAATCAACTGTTATTTGAATTTCCATCCTACTGGTCATCTCCACAGATTTCAAACTTACCAGTAACTAAGTTCATGTGAGGTATTTCCTTAAAATAAATCTCTCATATATCATCTATATCTATCTAGCTATCATCTATCAATAGGATTTTCTCTCTAATTATATACACATACACTCACATATACAAGTAGATAGATAAACAGATTAATTGATAATATAAATATATCTACAACTTACTTTCAAATAGCAATAACAATATAAATATAAAAACGTATAAAAAGAATAAAATAAAGCAATATAATAAAGTGTTAAAAATCATATAATGTAAATGTAAAGCATATTTGTATATTTATTACTCATTGTAAAACTTCTTTGAAAATTGTCATAATTAAAAGTTGGTAATGGGGCCAGCAGGTGGCTTGATGGTTAAGGTGCTGGACTCCCACATGGCCAACTACAGTTCAGGTCCTGGACCATGTAGCTTGCTTTCTCATTTTCCCTTTCTCTCTGTCTCTGGTCAAATTAAAAAAAATAATAAAAACAAATGTAATTAAATAAATAATTCTTTAAAAACCATTGGTAATAAAGAAGATGAGCATTATAAAATAGAAGAAACTAGATAAAGCAAGAGTGGATGTGAAACAGTCAATTAGGAAGTCATTGCATTTGAGGTAAGACCTGCAATATAAACCAATGAGATAGTGAAAGAGAGAATTTAATAAATCTGATCACTGTTTACATAACAGCGTGGATTAAACAGACAAGAAATGAATGTTCACAATTTTGCCTGACACTTAAGTAGACACTTAATTGTCTTAATGAGTAAAGAAATTTTTTAAAAAGAGGGAGGAGGAAACCAGCAAATGGCGAAATAGTTACGTTGCTGGACTCCCATGTAGTTGACCACAGTACTAATCCTGGACCCAGACACTTAAAATCACACTGGGGGAATCAGTGGACGGTGTAATAGTTATGTTGCTGGGCTCCCACGTAGTTGACCATGGTTCAAGTCCTGGACCCAGTGACTTAAAACTCATGTCAAACACTTCTGTGTAAGTGTCCAAAATCTCAAGAGGAGAATGGAGGATAAGGAATTATGGCATGGTAATTGCCCCAGGGGTTGATTTCTCACTTTCTGTCTTTGTCTTTTTGGTGAGAACACACACCCTATAGCAAAAATCTCTAAAAACAAAAAACAAAAACAAAATACTTATGCTAGGTGTGTGTGCATGCATGCCAAAGATCCTAAGAGGAGAATGGAAGAGAAGGGATAGTGGCCTGGCAATCCTCCTGGCAGTGATTTCTTGCTTTCTGTCTCTCTGTCTCTCTAGTTAGCATGCACACTACATAGCAAAAATCTCTCTCTAAAAACACAAAAAGGGAGGAGTGAGGATGTCTTCCATATTTCTTACCTGAATAACTGGGTTCATAATAAGACTATTAATTAAAATAAAAAAACAGGAGAAGAAACAAGTTTTGGAAAAAATTGGTGTGGACAGGTTGATTTTTAAGGTCTCTTATACATCACTAAATTAGGAACATTAGGTTGGAGTTATACAGAGAGCTCAGGCACATATGCTTTTAGAATTGTTGACCAACAAAGTAATCAAAGCAATTAGAGCAGAAAAAATTGCCCAGGAAGAATTTATAGAATGAGAACTAAAGAAAAAACAGACCCAGATAAAATGCTCTGAAATTCTAATATTTAATGTATGGGTAGAGAAGGGCAGCTAGCCAAGAACACGGAGGATAAAGAACCAGAGGACTGGGAGGGAAAAACAAAAACAAAAACAACAACAACAACAACAAAAAACAAAAGAGAGTTGCAATGAGGACATCAAGGGAAGAGCAGTTGAAGAAGGAGATCATTGTTAACAAAGTCAAAATGCTATTGAAAGATGTAGATGGGGTAGAAAAGTGAATATAAAAACCTACAGGCCTTTGTTTGTTGGTCTAAGAGAATAATTCTAGAGGAGTGTTAAGAGTAGACCTTAGACTGCGCTGACTTGCAAAAGTGAGTGAAAAGTATGAAAATGAGAAGAGTGGGTGTAGCTCCTTTGATAAACTGGACTGTGAGAAAACAGTTATAGACCAGGAGTTGGAGAGAGATATAGAAGGAGGAAGGAGTTTATTTTTAAAGGTGGGAGACATCTGCACATATATAACTACAAATTAGAAAGAATAACTTGTGAGGGAACTTTACAGAAGAAGGAGTGAATAATTGATAGTGCAAGGTCTCAGGGAAGACTGAAGATGTTGGGATCTAGAGAAGAGGTATGGGGGCAGGTCTTGGTAAGGAGAGAGAGCTCCTCTATTGCCACAAGAGGAATGGAGGAAGGCATGGATGCAGGTGTTTGTTAAAGGATTTCTAGAGCAAGAAAATGAATGGCCATTTGTCTGATGGCTTTTATTTTCTCTGAAAAAATGGGAAGCAAGGACATTTGCTGACCATGTAAAGGGAGCCAAGAAGTCAAAGGTTTATAGCGAGCATAAGAAATTTGAAGTGGGACCAGCAGATGCATAATGGTTGCATCAATGGACTCTCACATAGTATACCATGGTTCAAGTCCTGGACCCAGCAGCTCAAAACACATCAGGCACATGTGTGTGTGCGTGCGCAAAATCCCAAGAGAAGAATGGAGGAGAAGAGACTGATGTGGCCATCCCACTCATGGGGTAATTTCTCTCTTTCTGTCTCTCTGTCTCTCTGGCAAGCTCATGTGTCCTATAGCAAAAATTTCCCTCTAAAAAAAAAGAAAAAAAAAAGCAAAGAAAGAGAAAATTGAAGTTTGAAGTAATCACTCACTGCAGAAGGGAGTGATTACTTGCAATTCTTCAGATAATCACTGCTTATTTGAATAACTGCAAGATTTCTGGGCAATGTTTAAAGTCCAGTGAGATGGATGACTCCAAACCTGGAGTTAATTAACTGTCTTTTTCTTACATGGCTTTCTTCTAGTTGGCTGAATGAGGTACCAGGACAGCAGACTGTTGCATTCATTCGTTTGAACTTTCCCCAGCACGGTACAGGGCATGAGCATTAACATTGGAAAGGATGGTTGATGTACTGGTCCTGAATTCTAAGCTTGAAAGGGAAAGACTAGAAGATAAGGGAGGTCAATGAAAAGTGTAAAAGTACAAGTAATTGGTAAAGTTAAAAAAAAAAAACAGTGTGGCCAATAGGTGGCACGGTGATTAAGGCACTGGACTCCCACATCGCCAAATATGGTTCAAGTTCTGGACCTAGTGGCTTGAAAATCACACTAGGCATGTGTGTCCAAGATTCAAGGAGGAGAATGGAGAAGAGGTCATGACATGCAATTCACAGAATGGTCCTGTGGGGTACTATTATTCTTCCCAAGCTTAAAAAGTTTTACTAAGATATACATAATGTTTTTTATTTTAATAATGTTTAAATATTCTAAAAGATATAAAATACATCAACTTTTCTGTTCAACCATTATCACCCTCCATTCCCAGAACTTTGTCATCTTCCTGAATTGAACCCTTGTGTCTATTAAACACAGACACCCTATTTCTCTTCTCCCCAATAATCCTTGTTTCAGAGATGAAACATCTAAGACTTATTTTATCTATTTATTTTTGTGAGAATTTTGCTGTATGGTTAGTGCACTCACCAGAGAGAGAGAGAGAGAGAGAGAGAGAAAGTGAGAAATCACCCCCTGTGGGGGGATGGCTCTGCCACATTCCCTTATCCCGCATTCTCTTCTTGGGATTTTGAGTATGCATACACGTGTGCCTGGCATGAGTTTTAAGCTACCGGGTCTGGCACTCGAACCATGGTTGACCATGTGGAAGTCCAACACCTTAACCACTCTGCCACCTGCTGGCCCAAAACATCTAAGACTTAAAGAAAGTAAAGAATACATTCTAAGGGCATGGAGCTGGTGTGTTCCCTTAAGGTTAGGGACTAGCAGTCATGTGTCTAGAAGTGGTCAATCTGAAGTGAATATGGGTTTCTAGGCCAAATTGCCATCTATGCATACTTCAGTTCCTGCTTCCATTGAAGAAGGACTATGCTGAGAATATAAGTAGGTTTGAGATCTGGAATACCAAGGTCCCTTTTAGAATAGTTAATATATTACTGTTATAGTCCTGGCCAATAGATTTTCTCCTCCAGTCGTTCTCATTCGTGATCAATGCCTTAGACTTTGTGATTCTCTTTTACTTGCCAGGGAATAATGTTTTTTAATGACCACCAGGGAACGTTCTTAAATTTAAATGGAGAGCTACAGAAGAATCTCGTAAAGTAATAACTTAACCCCAAGAAATTAACTTAACTCTCCCAGAAATTAGTAATTTATTAAACTTTAGTAGCCTTTCCATATTTGTTTTTCAAGATTGAGAAGAGAAAATAAAAGAAGCAAATTGGAAAACTGTGCTGCTTTTCCTTATAATTCTATTTTTCTTTTGCTTCTTGTGCCTATTTCTTCTCTCTTAACCTTTTCTGTAAAGTCAAGCTTACCTACAGACTGTACATGCATCTGTTGGCAGCACACTTTAATATGTTGCCTGGATACAGATGTTTGGAAATACAGCACAACTTATACCTGTTTCTGTTGCTAAGGAAACTGGAGAAACTTTGGGGTTTTCCATTGAGAATCATGACCAACCCCCCCCCCCAAAAAAAAAAATCTATGTAGAGTTTTAAAAGAAAAAAATATTGTGGTTTCACTGTATTTCTACACAGGCAAGTTAATATTTATAAGCTTCTGTAGCCTTTTTCTGCCTGTGGTATAAATATTGCTTTGTAAATCTTTTTCAGTACATTTGATCACATTACATGGCATATGGGGGTGGTCAGCATATTGAAACATAAACACAAACTGCACTTGTAAAACATTTCATAAAACAAGCTATAAATAAAATCTTCAGTGCTTTAAGGGATAACATAAAGGATTTTAGTTCTACAAACCTTCCTTTAACAATCAGAGCATGGGATTTGACATTCTTTGCTTATGTCAACTCTATTGCAAAATTATCTTCAGGAAAAACAAACAAATTAATTTAAAGAATGTATTTTGTTTCTCAAGCAACAAGGAAACATTATGCCTGACTGATACTTCCTTGAATCCAAATCCTGACAGGCTTCCCTAATATTATTGAGGCTGACAGTATGAGTGCTAAGTTTAGTACAGCAGGAAAACCTGCCTGCCCAGGCTGGCTGATAGAACCTTTTAACATGTATACATCACTGTGTGCTGAAACATAGCTAGCTTCTCATGAAAGTGAGAATGTTCTCTTCCAGACAGCTTAACAAGGCTCAGCGTTCTTGTTATAGCTTGTCTTCTAAAAGCTGCTGCAGCCTGACTGTAGGAAGTACCTTGTCTCTGTACACAGAGACCAAACAGTGCTAAAAAGGGAAATGGAACATATGGTAATAAACTCTCTGAAGCTTTGATGTCGAGTTGTAATCAGCAACCAGGGTAAGAGAGCCACTGGAACCATGAACTCTCCCCTTAGGGCCTCATTAGCAAGACCAACTGTGCCTCAGTAGAGGAAAATAGTATCACATACTTAAGGGAGATTGCAGCCTTACAGGGTGAATCTTAGCTTTTTCTTTAACTAGAAAAACGAAGAACTGGAAAGAAAGAAAATTTCAATAAGAAAGTGAAAAAAAATCACACTCCTCAAGTGCCCCCTTTCTCAAGTGTCTTTATTCATTTAGAAATGACATTGATGAGCTTTTTGCAAATTTACTTTGGCCAAATGGTGCAATTGTAGAGCACTGACCTGAAGATTTACCATTTACCTCCCTCCCTCTTGCTCTGCTTCTTGGTAGTGGGAAGTAATTATTTGACTCAGCTTTCCCTTAAGAGGAATGGGGATGAGTGCGTTGGGCATGGGGATGTGTCAGAAGGATATGTCTGACAGTGTTCTCAAGGATCTACTTATGAGCCTCCTAACATGAGACAGGGCTTATTTGCAGACATTTTTTTCTGTGAGAATAAGAAGACCAAAGAGTGATTTTTATGGAAATGGCCAAGACATGTGTCTGTATTTCACTTTAATATTTTATGTACAAGTTGTTCTAAGGGGCACATGTATCTCTATAGTGTGTATTTTCTACTCCTTCCTGTTTGGTCTCCTTCTTCCGCTTCCTCTTCTTTTATGACTTGTTAAAGATAAATTTTCAAAATTCTTGGTACTACATGCTAAAAACATTTCATCAAAATAAGATATTAAAAAATTAAAGGTTGAGGACCAGCAGTTAGCATAATGGCTATGTCGCTGGACTCCCATGTAGTCGACTGCGGTTTGCGTCCCAGCACCGGTCGCTTAAAACTCACACCGGTCGCGTGTGCATGTGTGCCCAAGATTCTGGGAGGAGAACGGAGGAGAAGGGATTGAGGTGTGGCCATCCCCCCTGGGGGGTGATTTCTCACTTTCTGTCTCTCTGTCTCTCCCCCTATGTCTGGCGAGTGCATGCGCCCTATAGCAAAATCCTCTTCAAAAAAAAAAAAGAAAAATTAAAGGTTGTGCAATATCCTTGGTTTTGCCAACTATTTTAGTCCCAGTAGCCTTTAGTTATCCATTCATATTTAGTTATGTATTCATATCCAGTTTTTTTTTAGTTTATTTGTTTTTAATTATGATAGTCTGTGCATGCACACTAGAGAGACAGAAAGTGAGAGAGAGAGAGAGAGAGAGAGAGAGAGAGAGAGAAGTACCCTCAACAGGGTCTCCTCACACCATTGTCTTTCCTGCAGCCTTCCAGTTTGTCAGGATCTTGGGCACTTGTGTATACAAGGGCAAGTTTTCATCAGGACAACCCAAGGACCTGAGCCACGATCAGTCATGTGGCTTTCAGTTTGCTACTGAGCCGGTAAGCTGGGCCTCGTTTTTGTAGTTTTATTTTGTTTTACACCTTGTAGTTTATAACAGCATCTTATTTCTTTATCAGCTTGAGTGGTACTTTATTTTCAGCTTCCCTTTGATAATGATAATAATCATTATTAATTAGCAGTTAACACTTTTTCTGTGCTTGTAACTCTCTCTTTGGTTTTAAATTGCCAGATGGTGTGAGTGCTCATGATAGAGAAAGGGAGAGAGAGAGAGAAAATGAGGGAGAAAACACCCCCCTCTGATTGGGCGTGGTCACACTGCAATCCCTTCATCTTCATTCTCCATTCTGTTTGGATTCAGGGCATGCATGCACATGCTTGGTATATTTTCAAAGCTGCTAGAACAGTATTCAAACTGTGGTCAACCACATGGGATTTGACTTTCTTAACCACTAGGCTATAGAGTCAGCCCACTAAATTCTTTAAATACAACATCACAATTAAAAGTCAAAATGAGGATTTTGTTTATTTATAGACTTTCTATCCTGCTCTGTTGGTTGATGTGTCTGTTTTTATGTTGGCATCATGCCATTTTTATTCTAATTGTTTTACAGTATGTCTTGAAATTATAATATGATGCCTCCGGTTTTATTCTTTTTGCTTGACTGTTTGGTTATTGGGATCCTTGTCATTTCAAACAAATTTAAGACTTTTTTTTCTGTTTCTGTGAAAAATGACTTGGAATTTTGATAGTAACTGCACTAAATCTGTAGATCCTTTGTGTAGTGTGGACATTTTCATAAATAATTGTTCTGATTTATAAACATGGGATATCTTTTCATTTATCTCTTTTTTCAGTTTTTTTTTTAAATAGGTGTTGTATAGTTTTCATTATATAGGTCTTTCAATTCCTGGGTTAAAGTTATACCGAAATATTTTATCTTTTGTGTGTGTGTGTGTGTGTGATTGCAAATGGAATGATTTTAATTTCCTTTTTGCTATTAGTATGTAGAAACACTACTGGTTTTTGTTTATTGAGTTTGTATTTTGCAACTCTACCAAATTCATTTGCCAAGTTGAACAGCTTTGGCATTATCTTTAGGGTTTTCTATGTATAAGAGCATTTATGATTAATTGATTTTGAGAAAGGGGCAGGAAAACACAATGGGGAAAAGATTATCTCCCCAGTAATAATTGTTGCTGGGAAAACTAGATATG
Organism: Tupaia belangeri chinensis; assembly: GCF_000334495.1. Lineage (NCBI taxonomy): Eukaryota > Metazoa > Chordata > Mammalia > Scandentia > Tupaiidae > Tupaia > Tupaia belangeri. The sequence continues at coordinate 3,462,216 of NW_006204238.1, forward strand.
TACATACAAAAGAATGAGATTTGATCCTTACCTCATACCGCATTTGAAAATTTAAAAAAATCAACTCAAAATGGATTAAATAATTAAACATAAGACCTAAAATTATGGACTGGTCCCATAGTTTATTAGTTAAGGAAGCCAGATCCCATCAGGTAGACTGTCATTCACCGTTTGAATCCTGGCCCTGACACTTTGAAAAACACACCAGCACAGGTGTATGCACATGCCAAATCCTAATAGGATGGAAAAATGTAGGAGAAAGAATTTTGATATAACTATGCCCTGTTAGGGGATACTTTCTACTTCTCTCTCTACCTTTCTCTGGTGAGAGTATGTGTCCTCTAGCACACACACACACACACACACACACACACACACACAAGAAAAAAGAAAAAGAAAAAAAGGGAAAGAAAGAAAGAAAGAAAGAAAGAAAGAAAGAAAGAAAGAAAGAAAGAAAGAAAAGAAAAGAAAAAAGAAAAAAGAAAAGAAAAGAAAAGAAAAGACCTGAAATTGTGAAACTACCTCAAGGTCACAAGGCCTTCCTACCAGCTATTTTAGATTTCAAGAATAGGAGAGAAACTGAAAATACAGAAGGAAACCTACAAGTTCACTAAAATTTTTTTCTACTACACGTGCTTGAATTTTAGCCCTACCTCACATTTCTACAAATATGCTTCTAAGCCCATTTTCCCTGGCAGAATAAAGAATGTAGCCATCAGTGCTATGGATTTCCTGAAGAACAGCCACTCTTTTCGTAGAGCATGTGTTAGTAGGAATAGCCTTTTTCAAGGGAATTGTCACTCGAGTTAAGGAAAAACTGAAGAGAACACTTTACACTCTGTCCCAAATGAGGGCATGTCCCACATCAGGGACATGTGGATGCTTTGTAGACCTCCCTGCCAGAGGCCAGGGCAGTCATTTTAGAAGGGATATGGGTGAACCTCCTACCAGCACCCATTGTGGAATCTCTCTTTCTGTCCTCTCCATGAATATGGGGCCAGTATGTCTCTATCTTCTGGCTAAAAAATTTGTTTTGTCTATAATTTCTTATTCTGGTAAGATAACAAGTTCTTCCACATTAAGACTCTCACCATTTAGAAGTCCTCCTAATATATAATTCTATAAATTGCCAAGTCATATATTAAATACCTATTTATTGAATATAGGTATAAACTCTGAAGTTGTGTCATAAGAAAATGATATAATTTCTCTACTTTTTTCCTGGTATATTGTACTTAGCTTTTTGTCAGGGTTCCTGCTCACACTACAATATAGACTAGTTTTGCAGTAGCACCTGCCAAAGTGAGATAGGTTTATTCTCACAAATATGGACCCATATAGTTAACTCTTCACTGGGCATCTCCACTTGATATCCAAGAAAAACAATAAGGAATTTAATATGTCCAATTATTTATTGATTTTTCTCTTTAAGACCAATTATTGCCACATTTTGCACATCTAATACAACCATGACTATCTTCTCTTATTTACTCTAGCCAAAAATCTTGTGTCATCCTTTTCTTTCTTTTATATCCTACAACCAATCTGTCAACAAATACTGTTATATATCTATCTTCAAAAAGTATCTGGAAATTGACTATCACCATCCCCCCAGTAAAACCATCATTATCTCTCACCAGGATTATTTCAATCATCTTTTAAACTGGGTTCCTGAATTCACAGTACTCCCATATGGTCTATTTTTAACCATAGAGGTCCAGTTTAGCTCTAAGTGAGGCCATGCTACCTTCTGGCCAAAACCTTTCAAAATCTCCCCATCTCACTTGGAATAAAACCCAGACTGGCTTTCCTGTTAATTCTCAGAACTTACCTCTCACTACTTCATTCTGTTCACTCTGCTTCAGCCTGACTAGCCTCATGCTGTTCTTTGAAGGTACAGGACACAGTCTACAGAGTCTGTGCTTCTACTTTTGTCTAGCCATCCACTAGCTGGCTCCCTCATTTTCAGAACGTGATGCAGATGTCTCCCTTTCAGTTACTTCTTTTGGCTACTCTACCATAGCTGACTCCCACCTACCACCCCTCCACACAGATCCTATTGAATTTCTCTGCTTATTTTTTCTCAAAGGCTGTGTTAGGATCTGAGTTGCATCTCCCAAAAGAATATGTTGAAGTCTTAATCCATGGTACCTATGAATGGGTTCTTATTTTAAAATAGAGGCTTTGTAGATTTAATCAAGCTAAGAAGGAGCTATAATGGTGAGCCTTAATCCAATTTTATTTGTGGTGAAAACACCAGGTGAAGATACAGATACACATGGAGAACACAGCGTGATGGTAAAAGCAGATGTCAGAGTGATACAGCTGCAAACCAAGAAACACCAATCATTGAGAGTCACCTTAGAAGCTAGAAAAGTTCATCACGTTCTAGTGGAAGCATGGGCCCGCTGACTTCATTGATTTCAGCTTACTTTCTTGATTTCAGAGTTATAGACTCCACATTAAAAAAAATGATATATTTTTGTTGTTTTAAAGTACTTAGTCTGATAATCATGTATCATGCTATCTGATACATGAAATATTTTACTTATCTTTTTGTTTTATTGCATTGTAACAAAAGGTTCAAGGAAAGATATGCCATGTCTGGCTCTTTCTCGCACTGACGTAAATCTTGCTGGTCTATACACAATCCACTGCTGCCTAAAGATTGATTAACCCTAATACTTCATGTGAACCAAAGAGCCTCCTACCAGAGACACTGTGGGGGGAGGGTGAAAATGGGGTTGGGGGAGGGAATCAGGGGAAAAAAAGAAGTGAAAATTCGATGGGCACAAAAAATGGGAAATTATCTGTTGATGACAATGTGTATGGAAATATCCTTGACTAGACTAACATACAGTGTATTCATGCTAGAAAAATTCACTTTCTATGTTGTAAATAAATACAGTGATTGAATGTACAAAGTAATATATATATATACTTTTCGCTATAGGGCGCGTGTGCTCGCCAGACAACAGAGAGAGACATAGAGATAGAAAGCGAGAAATCACCCCCAGGGGGTATGGTCACGCTGCAATCCCTTCTCTTCCATTCTCCTCTCAGGATCTTGGGCATGCACACACACGCGCCTGGCGTGAGTTCTATGCCACCGGTTCCAGGATGCAAACCGTGGTTGACTACGTGGGAATCCAGCGACATAGCCATTACACTAACTGTTGGTTCCAAAAAATATATATACATTTAAAAAGCTAAGAACTTAACTCAAAACAAGAAGTGAAAATTTAAGCTCCTCTCCAAGAAAAGTGGAGCGTTTAGACAGAACCTTGGAGACTATATGGACTGTGGTGCTACCTCATAGGAAGTCATCAACTTGGAGTCTACCTACTGCTGAACAAGTGCCCAGACTGAGTGATGAAGAGTTAGATGAGTACCTATTTATTTGTTGGAAAAAATACTAATGAGTTAGGTGGACATAGAACTAATACACACACTACAGAGAATTCATTACAGTTATGAGAGTATTTTGTTGGAAATAACTCATTTTTAAATTTTTTCTCATACTGTCAGTTTTAACAGTTTTTTTTTTTTTGGGGGGGGAGGTCAATAACAATATGCCCCAAAGAAAAATGTATTATCTTTGTAACTCAATAGTTTATGCACTATTAAATTCAGAAGCTAAATATGTTAGAAAAGCAATACACACTATACAGAACATTTTCTAGAATCTTTGCAGCATTTAATGACATCAAAAAGAAATGTCCCCCACCCAGAAGATGCCCTTTCTTTGGTATTTGGTCTGTAAATAAATGTGGAAAATGATAGGAGGAGAAAAAGTGAGAAACTGAAAGACAAAAACAAAAACAAAAACAAGCACCCGTAATGTGATGTTTGGGATAATGGAGTTTGGAGATAGAAACAAATGGATTTAAATTTTGGCTCAAAGAATTAATAACTGTGGATGGTCACTAACTACTAATCCTAAATTTCCCAGAAATAATACCAACCTAAACATGTTGTGTGCTCTAAATAAAGTACATATGGAAAATAGCTCAGTGCTCAGCAAATGGTACCCATTATTGTCATGTCTCCCAATACAATTGCTTCCTAAAAGTGAGAACATGTAGGAAGACTCAGTTCACTGCTGCAGAGCTGCTTAGACTCTCCTTGAAGGCAATGATCTGAGTTTGCTTGTTGATAGTTAACTATTATTATGGAAAGAAATCATTCACATCCTTCCTGATTAACTACTGTATCACTTCCCATCATTATCCTTTTCATCTTACTTGACTATAAATACATAATCTAATGATTCTTTCACTGAAATAGCTCCTTTGATGATGAAATTTTCAAAGTGCTTTTTAGTTATTCATTAATTAGGCAGATCCACTGATTTTTCTGCAGCCTATCACCGAGAAACATAAAGAATTTGGAGGAATAGAAACCCCTCCCCCCGACTTTCAAGAGGAGACAGGCCACCCTAAAAAGGTGAGGAGGAAGGTTATTCCAGGAGTTAAACTTGTTACTTTTGCCTTACTGATTTTGTTTCTTTGCAATTCTTTAAAAAAAACTTCCATGAAATGCCTGGGTGACCAGGGTCTATGACCTGATCATTAGTTCCCCCAGAACCTTAGACTCCTTGTTTTAATTATCTTCCTCTTTAAGGCCTGGTGTCATGAATTGTGATTCTTTTGCATAATCTTCTCTAGTGTGTAATAACCTGGTTAAACCATTTACCAGGCTAAACACTCAATTTTTCCCTTTAAGTGGGTAGGGCTGGATATTAGATAACTGAATTTAAAACTACCTGGCTAAAGGGAAACATCAACTTGTAAATAAAACAGGAACTCATCTGGATCTGAGTTTTAGCTGGCAATCTGAATAGGGAGCTTGGCTGTCAACAAATGAAACAGTTTAATTAAGCTTTTGTTACATCATAACAGTGCTGTTCAGGAGGTTGTACTCTAAGATTTTAAATAGACTTCCTGCCCTGAGACTCTTTGACAGAATCTGATGTTAGCCATTCCGGAAGATGATGAGAAAGAAAATGTGCTGTTTTCTTCAACTTCGAAATTGCAGAAAAATTCCCTCTTTAGAAATATTTATGTTTAGAAAAAGACCGTGAGATTATTGGGCACTCTGTGGGGAATCCACACCCTAAGACTGTGTGGTGGCCTCCTCACTTTGTTTTAAAGTCTCTACTCAAGTCCTCTCTCCTTTGTGGCACATAAAAACTTCTAATTGCATTATATATTTAGGGTATATATTGTCTGTCTCTCCTACTGGAGTGTAACTTGTATGAGAACAGGGACTTGAATAGGTCATCACTCCACCTGTTGTTAGTAATTGTTGAATGAAAGTTGAATGACTCTGAAGGTGATAGCAGAAAGGCAGAATTAAAGGCACATGGTATAAAACAATAAGATGGACACAACTAGCAGATCCAAAGGCTATTGAGCCTAGTTTGGGAAAAAATTATAGAAATCTCACCCTTTTAGTAAGAATCTAGTGTCTGGGGATGAACAGTTGGTGTAATGGCTATGTCATTAGATTCCCATGTAGTCGACCGCTGTCCGAGTCCCGGACCCGGTGGCTTAAACTCAAGCTGGGCACATGTGCGTGCGTGCACAAGATCCTGAGAGGAGAATCGAGGAGAAGGGATTGCAGTGTGGCCATCCCCCCTGGGGGGGTGATTTCTCACTTTCTGTCTCTGTCTCTCTGTGTGTCTCTGGCGAGTGCACGTGGCCTATAGCAAAAAAGCTCTCAAAAAAAAAAAAAAAAAAGAATCTAGTGCTGTTACTTTGATGATAAGAAAGTGGAATATTTATAATCACACATAATTCTAAAAACCTCTTGAAGTTGGCCATAGTTTAACCTCTTTGCTAGAGTGACATTTCCATTGTCTGCATCATTTTTCCTTATTTCAAGCAGGAGAGAGAAGAGTTGAGACAGGTGAATGACAGAGAATAAACAAAGGGCAGGCACTGGGTATGTTGCCACTGGTAGTGCTGGGGGTGAATGGCAGATGTTAGGGCTTCTCTCACCTCTAACTGTGGCTGACAATGGTAGCCTGATACATCGCAAGTGAATTGCTCTTCTGTTATCCTTGACCCTTACCCTCCTTTCTCACTTCTAAGTCTCATTTGAACCTTCATCCTTTGCTTTCATTGTCAGCATCTTCTTTTCCATTCTATGTTCATTAATGGAATAGCAGAGGACTCAGGCTCCCTCTGGTAGAAGTTAGAGTGTACGGTTTAGAATTAAGAAACAAAAATGAAAGTGTATTTTTTAAGGCTGAGGCTTTATGTTTGAGGGATTAGGTATAAATTATTCCTCTTTTTTTTTCCCCAATTTGATTTTTCCAGCTAGTGTTAAGTACAGGAGGAGTTTTAAATACATCTTTGAAAAGTGTATTTATACTTCTCTATGTGTGTGTCTGCTTTTAGTAAATGTATTGATTACTGCTAGCTCTTGTGAAAAATATCAACTAATAATCATTATGATAATGATTATGACGATGTTGATCATAGCTAACATTTTAATATGAATGTTCCAGGCATAGTACCAAGTACTTTAAATGCATTATTTGTGTAATATTATCAACCTCAAAGGTAGTTATTAGTATGGCCTCCATTTTGTAGATAAGAAAACTGAAAATTAAGTTATTAAATGTTAAAATCAATCACTAATAAAAAGCGAAGTTAATAACTCAAAATATGAAAATCTATTTATGTAATACAGCTCATAAACAAAATGAAGATTAAACACACATGATTACTCCAATGAATAAAGAAAAGGCATTGACAAAATTCGGCACCTTTTTATGACCAAAAAACCATTCAACAAACACAAAGTAGAAGGTAACCACTTCAACATAATAAACATCATATATAAATAACTCATAATTGATATATTTGGTGGTGAAAGCCTAAAAGCTTTACCTCTAAGATCAGAAAAAAGGCAAAGGTGCTCACTTTTACTGTTTCTATTCAGCAGGGTGCTAGATGTTCTAGCAAGAACAATAAAAACAAACAAATTGGGACCAGCAGTTGGTGTAATGGCTATGTTGCTGGACTCCCATGTAGTCGATGGCAGTTCAAGTCCTGGACTTGGTGGTTTAAACTCACGCTGGGCACATATGCGTGCATGCTCAAGATCCTGAGAGGAGAAGGGATTGCGGTGTGATCATTCCCTCTGGGGGTGTGATTTCTCACTTTCTGTCTCTCTGTCTCTGTCTTTCTAGCAAGCACATGCACCCTATAGCAAAAACCTCTCAAACAAACAGACGAACAAATAAACGGCAACCAAATTGGAAAAAAAAAAACAAAATAATCTATGTTTACATGTAACATGATCTATTGTGTAAAAAAATCCTTGACCATGAACGCACATTTGAAAGACCTGCTAGACTCAATAAAAAATTTAATAAAGTTACAAGATACAAAGTCAATACACAAAATTAGTTGCATATTCTTTGTGACCTTAGGGAAGGCATGGCTTTATTAAACAAAATACAGTGCTCACTATAAAAAACAAACACACAAAAACCAAGAGATTATAATAAAATCAAAATGTTCAACTCATCAAAAATATCAGTCATTGGATAAATGAAGATATACTGGGAGATGATATTTATAATTTCTATATCTGGCAAAGAACTGGTATCTTGAATACATAAAGAGTTCAGGGAAATTAATATGAGGTAAAACATAAAATTAAAAAAAACTCAAGCATATCATAAATAGAGCATCCAAATAATTAGTAATCATATCAAATGCTAATCACTATTTTTATTATACATCAGGAAAAATGTATATTAAATCTATAATAAGGTAACATTTTATAACTACTAAAATAGCAAAAAAGTGAAAAGAATTTAAATGCAGAGGCTTATTCTTGCACATTGTTGGTGAGAGTAAATTGGTACAAATACTGCCCAGAATCTAAAGGTAGCTAGTAAACCAACATCCTCTGTTTAGAAATTTGAATCTTACTTATATATGAAATAATGATGTACATCTGTATATGTTCAATGAAAGACATCTGCAAAAATGTTATAAAATTATTATTCACAGTAGGTAAAACATAAAACAACCAACGTTTCTATCAATAGGAGAATGAGTTAAAAAAATCATGATGTAGGCATACAATAAAATACCACAGGCAATAAAAATGAATGCATTCCCGATACGACATGAGTAAATATCAAAATATTATTCTCTTGGAAGCCAGACAGAAAGAGAACATAGCTTTGATTTTGAAGTTCAAAACAGGTGACATCTCTCTACTTGTGGCAGAACTCAGAATAGTGTTTACTTTGGGGAGTGTAATTATTTAGGAGAGAATGGTATAATATTCTGTTCCTTTATTAAGGTGGTGATTACACAGATATGTACATATCTAAAAAGACACCCAGCTACACAGTCAAGATTTGCATACTCCGTACTTTATTAGATATATGTCTTACTTTAGTTAAAAAAGTAAGCAAAATTAAAATTTAGATAGTGATGGAAGTTACTTCAGTAAAAGAATGTAGTCAAACAGGATAAAATAACTGAAATAAGCCAATAAACTGAACAGACTTAAATTTCGAATTGTCACACCTCATGCCAATACAGGCCTATCACCAGGTTGCAGAGCCATGTTGAAACATCAGGCAGCTTGACGTCTGCGCAGCATTACGTTCACTAGAGGTCACTAGAGGTCAGCTAATCCCTTGAGAAGCAGGCTTCAGAGGCAACAACCCTGAAACTGTAGAGAGCTCAGATGATACCAAACAGACATTAATGCTTTAAAGAGAGTTAGCGCACCAAGCAGCCCCAGGCAGCCCAGCTGAACTCTCTGCAGTCCCATAGCCTATCAATCAGAAGAGAGTTTTTGGCATTTATCTTTCTTTTTCCCACCAGACCTCCAGAGGATGCCTCTGGCAGAGACTGAATAGAACATTTGCATATTGTCCCTTACCCACACGAAAAGCAATTGCATTTTCTTCTTTATGATGTTGGATTTTCAGAGCATGGTCAATAGACTACCAGTAGGTAATCTATTTAAGGGCAGTGGGAAACTATTTGCAATCCGTTCTGATGGAACAATTTGTTCAAGATGTAAAATGATGTTTTAAATGTGGTGTTTGGATTTCTTATCACACCCTAAGCTTTGCTATGTAACATGGATAAAATTAACAACCAAACAGCCCTGTCTAAATCACTGCTTTCTATTGCCCTAAGCTTGCTCGGTATGGATGATGGCCCAAGTGCTAAAATGAACCAGGAACATGATCATAAACTTCTAGTCTTTGGTATCGTAAACTATAATGACTGAAATAACAGCTGTTTATGATGGTTATCTCAGCCTCAGCACACACCAACTGTAAAAGGAGGCACATTAGTGTCTGTGGTCACATATTGATCCACTGTGAAACCTCACAGATTGCTTCCAAAACCAGTCAAACAGTGATTTTTTAGAAATGAAGCATTAATGGCACAAAGAAATGTGGTATTATCTGTTGAAGATATTTTACAGTTTTATCAACTGTACTAGGGAGATTGTTCATGTTGAAATATCCATTTTGTAAGCCAAATAATAATGTGATTGAACATATAAAAGAAAATGAAATGAAAAAATTTTAAAAAATTAAAAAGAATAAACTAACACACACACAAAGAAATGAAGCACTGCATTATTATTCTTTTTTTTTTCATTGTGAGAGATGGGGAGAGAAATAGAGAAAGGCATTTTATTTATTTATTTTTGAGAGGTTTTTGCTATAGGGCATGTGCGCTCACCAGAATGACAGAGAGAGACAGAGAGACAGAAAGCGAGAAATCACCCCCCAGGGGGGATGGCCATGCCGCAATCCCTTCTCCTCCGTTCTCCTCTCGGGATCTTGGGCACGCATGCACATGCGCCTAGCATGAGTTTAAGCCCCAGGGTTCAAGACTCAAACCACGGTCAACTACATGGGAGTTCAGTGACATAGCCATTATGCTAACTGCTGGTCCCGACAAAGGCATTTTTGAAGGGGTCTCATTGTGTCATGATCTTTCCTCTTCAGCCACACAATAGGCTTATAGGCACACAACCATGCCTAGTGTGTTCAGGTTGTATGGAAAAATGAACTTGGGTCTCTCATGTGGTTTCCAGTCACCCACGCAGTGGCATTACCTGTGAGCAACTATGGCTGGGCCAGCAGTAGGGTGTTCTAATTGTAATTCTCTGTTCAGTATCATTCATACTTTCTATATTTATATGGGAGGTCATATCCTTCTATGTACATTATTTCATTTGATCCTCAAAAATTTTGCGTAGGTGGGTACCATATTCATTGGATGCCAATTTAAGGTCATCTAAGTGGAGGAATTGAGTCGCAGATGTTTTAGTCACTCACTACACTCCCATTTCTGTGTTTGGTGGGACTGGACTTTCACATACAACATCTGCTGCTCCTGAGTGTTAAATCTAAGAGCCTGAACCAACAAGCTATTCTCTCTTGCATCGCCACAGAACTTGCAGCTCCTGACATTGGTACAGAAGGTGTTTATCACACTATTCTATGAGGTAGTTTGTATGAGTAACATGAACACATAGAAATCTTGTTACATTTCCCAAATTAGTGGATATCTGTGATAAAATTAAGGAACCAAAAGTTTCCTTTTTGCATTAGTTTAGAGAATATCAGGAAAACTTTTATTATAGCCAGCATCTCAAATACCTGGGAAGTGACCTTCATAAAGTATAAAATACAGGACCTATCACTAAGAAGAAAATTAACTACAAAAAAATTAAGTTCTTGGTAAGTTCATTTAGCACCTAAAGTGATTAGTAACAGATAAGATCCATGAATTATTACCACTATTTTCTACATTAGCCATGAATTTTTCTCCATTGTTTATTAAGCGATTGAGATGATTTACTTTTGCTTTTCCTCTTTTTTAGTGTTCAGTTCTGCAAGTTTTGGTTAATATGTATAATTGCATAACTATCACTACAAACAAGATATAGAATAGTCCTAGCACTTACACAAATGCTATACCATTCATATTTTTAAACTTTTTACAATTACCTAAAAAGTATAAACCATGATATTCATAAACATAGAAGCGTGTATATGCCAAACATATGTGTATCTGGGCATTACTTGTCCTTAAAATTCTAGAATGAGAAATTGAGGTCTAGGGATGTTCGTAATGTTCACATTTTCCCACATTCATTTTTGAAACCTAATGCCCAAGCAAGGGTATCAGGAGGTGGGCCTTTTAAAGACGATTAATTCATGAGAGAAAAGTCCTCAAAAACAGAATCAGCGCCCTTATAAAAGAGTCCCAAGATAGGTTTGTCCCCCTTCTCTCCTGCCATGTGAGGACACATGGGCACGTCTGCGCATGTCCAAAATCTCAAGAGGAGAATGGAGGAGGAGGGATTGCAGCATGGTCATCTTCCTGGGGAAATGATTTCTCACTTTCCCTCTCTCTGTCTCTCTGGTGAGCACACATACCCTATTGGGGGGAAAGAAAAAAGAAAGAAAGAAAGTACCATCTATGAAACAGAAAGCAAGCCCTCATTAGACCCTGGGTCTGCTGATGGCATAATATTGGACTTCTCATCCTCCAGAACTGTGAAAAAGTATATTTATGTCTTTTATAAACTCCCAATCGATGGTATTTTGTCATAGCAGCCCGAAAGTACTCACACAAAGGTTAATTTGTCTTATTGGTGGAGGTAAGGTTGAAACCATGTCTGTCAGACTCCCCTGCTCTTATCACGTCCCTTCTAATCCAGGGTACTTGCTACTGAGATCTGAACATATAAAGCCCATGGAGATCATTGTTTTTGTGGATAGACCCAAAGGTGACTCTTAATCAGGAAATAGGATCTTCTAGAAATGGACTATAGTGCCCTGGTTATAAAACAGAGATATTGTTTTGTTTTGTTGTTTTTGACAACACCAACCCTTCTTCATTAATAACGTTTTACTTAGCCCGGTGTGAGTCTTTTCTTCCCTGAAAAATCCTGCTCTGATCTTATAGCAGAAATTTGTTATACAGAATTTACAGAACAGTGCTGCATTTGTAGAGATGATTCATTCCATAATTCAATGACTCTAGCTGCAACTTGACCATAAGGTAATAGATGTCTCATTTTTATTAATGGGTACCCTCTCCTAGATTGCAACCCCATAGAGAATGAGGGAATGCTTAATCAGACAAGTAAAAATTTGCTTCTTACAGTATTGTCCAACTGTGTATATAGCAAACATCATTATATTTAACATGCTGGGAACACTCTTCTTGATGGATGGTTAGTCAATAAAATTTTTCTTTCAAGGAATTGTCACGTAAGTTCTGCTCTTATTTTTAAACCAGCAGAGACATGCTGAGAATTCAAAGAAAAGTATACTGCACGATGCTGAAAGTACTATCACATACTTAAAAGCGACAGTATCTTTTCCATTAAAAGATGCAGTACCTTTTCTTGAAAAATAGATTTAATACTATATAAATTTTTCTTCCTGGAATCTAGATTAATTAAATATCAACATTAGCTCCATGGCAGATTGACATGATACAAATAATTATATGTAAAATTAGAGTTACCTATTTGGCATCTAGTGAAAAAGGAGGTAGGAGATTTATAATAAAAATAAAACTCAAAGGAATTCAAACTCATTCCATTTGTAATTAAAGCACACATTTAAGTTGCTAGGTTATTCAGTCTTAGCAGACCAGCCCGACCTAATTTATAGGTATTTAATTAACTACAGAGGGTGAAGTCCCCTGTCATTGCTTTGTGAATATAATACTCATATTGATAATTCTAAAACTAATTTAAAATATTAGAGAAGACCTTAGTGAATAGGGGAAAATTTATTCTCTCTTAGACCCCAAATGAGCCATATCAGGTTGCAAAATTTGACACACTCTTCAGCAACAGCTTTACTCAGGAATTTCAGTGGTGGGAGAACACAGATGGTGAGGGAGAAAGGAAAATGAAGCAATATTCCTCCCTTTTGTTTTCATTGGTGGTGGCAGTTGTGATTGAGAAATAAAGAGTGTCTTGCTTTGGGAACCAACAGCGTAATGGCTATGTTGCCGGACGCCCACGTAGTCGACCCTGGTTTGCGTCCCAGACCCGGTGGCTTAAAACTCAAGCTGGGCGTGTGTGCATGCGTGCCCAGGATCCCGAGAGGAGAATGGAGGAGAAGGGATTGTGGCATGACCATCCCTCCTAGGGGGTGATTTCTCACTTTCTGTCTCTGTCTCTCTCTGTCTGGCGAGGGCACACGCCCTATAGCAAAAACCTCTCCAAAAAAAAAAAAAAGAGTGTCTTACTTTCACAACAGGAAATGTTTTGTCCTTTAAAAGAAACAGGTCACTGACAAGTTAGTCAGCTTCTCTGTTTATTCAACATACAATTTTAGACTTTTCTCATTTCCCCCACTTCCTACACAGAAACTTTTCTTTCTAAATTTAGAGGCCATCACATGCCCCCACCTCAATTTATTAGAGAGATTTTTTTCTATAGCCAAACTCACCAGAGAGACAGAGGAGACAGAGAGACAGAAAGCGATAAATTGCCCTCCCCACCCCCACCCCCCAGAGGGGGATGGCCATGTTACAGTCCCTTCTCCTCCATTCTTCTCTTGGGATCTTGGGAACCTACACACATGTGCCAGATGTGAGTTTTAAGCCACAAGGTCCAGGACTCCAATAACCGTCCATTAGGGGGGAGTCCAGCAAAGAAACCATTATGCCATCTACTGGTCCCTCAATTTCCCCTTAACTGACTGGATTCTAGAGTTTTCCCAATCAGCTTATGTGAAGTACAGGATTCAGTACACTATGGTATATCTGTGTTCTCTCGACATCATGAAACAACATTGTTGAGTTTAAGAGACAGAATTCTCCTGATAAAGAGTCCATTGAACCTAAACTTCCTGAAGGAAGTTATAAGACCATACAAAGTGCTAACAGTGTCGATGGTATTTGTTGAGCACTTAATGGACAGAGTGCAGTGTCTATACACCTTGCTATAAGTGTTACTCTGTTTTTTTTTTTCCTCTGCCTGTTTTTTTTTTTTTTTCTTGAGATTTTTTTTTTTTTTTTTGCTATAGGGCGCGTGCGCTCACCAGACAGAGAGAGAGAGAGAGACATAGAGACAGAAAGCGAGAAATCAACCCCCAGGGAGGATGGTCATGCTGCAATCCCTTCTCCTCCATTCTCCTCTCGGGATCTTGGACATGCACGCAGATGCGTCCGGCGTGAGTTTTAAGCCACCGGGTCCGGGACACGAACCATGGTCGACTACGTGGGAGTCCAGCGACATAGCCATTACGCTAACTGCTGATTCTCTCTGCCTGTTTTTTTAAAAACATGTGAAAAGCGGTGATTTTCTAAATTGTCCTGAGTTAAAGCCGTGATGGCTATGAAAAGTATTAGGGAGATTTCCAGTTGAGTAAATATTTTTTAAGAGGATAAAAACTTAATTTGCTGCTTAGAATTATGTATTTAAAATCCAATACTATCACTCTCTGTTATAATATCCAAATCAGAAGAGAAGTTACAAGGAGAATCTTTCAGTAACTAATAACTGGCTATGTTTACTATGGCTGTGGAGTATGTTTTGAAATCCTGTAGTATAACGCCTCCAAGTGTTGTTCTTTGTGCTCAGGATTGCTTTGACTATTAACTGTTTTGATGTTTATCATGACATTCTATTTGGCTTATTCTTTACCTTTGGTAGTTAATTGCTGCTACATAAAAACAACCTCAAAACTTAGTAACTTAAAACAACTCTTTTGTAACTCTTCAACAACTCTTAAAAGTAATATAGGTTCCACAACAGACAATGAGATACATTTAGTTCACAGATAAATGTATCAACAATTTGGTGTGGATTTATTTGTCTTCTTCCTGTTTATTTCCTCATGTGTCTGCTTGATATTTTTCTTGGCTTTTTAAGGGA
>NW_006204238.1:3477165-3516111 GCF_000334495.1 Tupaia belangeri chinensis
ATTGCTTTCTTCTCCGCCTTTAAAATGTCATAATTAGGGGCCAGCAGATGGTGGAGAAGTTACATTGCTAGACTCTCACAGTCACATGGTCAACTGCAGTTCCAGTCCTGGAGGAGGTGGCTTAAAAATAACGCCGGGGGTGGGGTGGAATGGGGAGGGCCAGCAGTTAGTGTAATGGCTATATCACTGGACTCCCATGTAGTCAACCACAGTTCGAGTCCCAGACCCAGTGGTTTAAACTCACGCCGGGCATGTGTGCGTGTGTGCCCAAGATTCCAAGAGGAGAATGGAGGAGAGGATTGTAGCATGGCCCTACCTACTGGAGGGCAATTTCTTACTTTCCCTTTCATTGTCCTTGCCTCTGTCTCTCTCTCTTTAGTGAACACATGATCCTGTGGCAAAAACCTCTAAAAAAATGAAAGAAAGAAAGAAAAGAAAAATCACAGCATGTGTGCTAGCATGCCTACGATCCCAGGAGGAGAATGGAAGAGAGGATTGTAGCATGGCCCTACCTACTGGAGGGCAATTTCTTACTTTCCCTTTCATTGTCCTTGCCTCTGTCTCTCTCTCTTTAGTGAACACATGATCCTGTGGCAAAAACCTCTAAAAAAAGAAAGAAGCAATACAAAAGTGTCATAATTATGCTGTATAAATTTCCTGTTGCTTCTGTAACGAATCACCACCAAAATTAGTGATTTAAAACAATGAAAGGAGGAGGTCAGAAGTCCAAAAAGGGCCTTAATAGTTTAAAATCAAAGTACTGGCAGAACTGCATTATTTCTGGAGGCTGAAGGAAGCAATACATTTTCTTGACTTTTCCATCTTCTGTAGATTTCCTGCATGCCTTGGTTCAGGGCCTCACCTTCCGTCTTCAGAATCAAAGTATAACATCTTTAAATCTCTCTTCCTCCCTTCTCTCCTCTCCACTCTGCTTCTGTCCTCCCATCTCCTCTCACTCCGACTATCATGCCTTTCTCTTACAATGCCATGGAGGCCACTCAGTTATTTCCCCACCTCAAGATCCTTAACTTATTTATTAATGTATCTGCAAGATTCCTTTTGTCTTGTAAGGCAACATATTCACAGGTATCAAGGATCTGGATTTGGGTACTTTTGGGGGCACCATAATTCTGACTACCACAAATGTTAACTGCTAGGCTGTTTTCCTTGGTGACAAATCTACTCTTCTAGATCTCTGATTTGACATAATGGAACTCTGCAAACTATTTCTTGTTTACTTGCCAGTTCCCTATTGGGAAATAGGGAACTAAACGATACTGGAAGGCAGGAGGAGGAAGGAACTTCATCTCTTTTTTTTCCCCCTCTACCTTGATGTTCTAATTGGCATGGCCCCAGCAATCATCCTACCCACTGCCAACAGCAGAGTACGCGCATTCTAGCATTTTACATAGTCCCAGAATAGTCGCTCTTACAGAATGAATCTTGTCCTCCCAAGAGGCACTCACCCAAGCTGGGAAATGCCAGTTCTTCATAGGCAGGAGTCCCTACTCTTCAGAGCCACTGCTCCAAGCCTTTGGATGCTGATAACCTCAAATTGCTGTCATTCTTTCTGCAGTCCCTAGAGATGAAAGCAGATTCTTGTAATAATTACTGTAGTGTTTGAGAATTTTTTGGTTCTCCAACTTCTGTCTAAGCATTTTCTTGTATTAAAATACTTTGGTTGAAAAACCTAGCATACTTCTGCTTTCCTGGTGCCTTTACAAAGTGGTTAGTTATTCAAATTCCCCAATACATGGGTACAAAATTTAAAAAGTAATAATAGGTCAAGAAGAAATAGATAGGAATAGCTAGATTGATGCTTGTACTTTTTCAGGAACCATGATGGCCTAGAAAGAGGTCTGTGTACCTTTCCAACAAAACCATTTCACAAGACTACAAGGTCAGTGCTCTTAATGTGGAGCAACCAAAATCCAAAAGTCATTCTTATTGAGTTGACATTATCTAAATACGAATCTTTTAAAGTAATACAATATGTGATTACTGGAAAATTCAGTCTGTCTTAAAGTTAAAATGATGTTGAAACTGATTTAGTTTGGTCAAATAGAATTCAATATTTGGGTTATTTTGAATACCAGTAGTTTAATATTCCATCTCAGTGAGGATCTTATTAAAAATTTACATGTATACTGTATGTGTGAGAGGGAGAAAAAAAGTGATGTTATATACTCCTACAGTCTTCAAATAAGCAGCTGAAAGAAACTATTTGAGTTTCTAAAATGTGCTATGGTGCAACGACACTCAAACTTTATGAGCTTATGTATCACATGTTTGAACAGTCTTTGGATTTGACACAAAAAATGTATTTAACATAAAATCATAATGTTTCAATCATGGAAATGTGATCTTACTCATATTTAATGCTGTTTTTATACTCTGATATTAATTAGCCGCTCAGAGTTCCTTCTAAACCTCTGCATCCAGTCTTTGGAGAGGTTATTCATCAGATAGAAATGGTGTTTGTCTAGGAGTGCACTTCTCTAATGGACTTAATGTGATTATTTAAAAAATGTCCAGATCCTCATCCCATCATCCCCCATCTATTATCCAACTTCAGTGGCCTGTGTAGTTCTTTAAGTTCATTTATACACTGGTATAAATCTATAAGAGGTCAAGTTCATATTCATCAAAAACACAGTATCTTGGAGGTTAGGTGGGGGTAGGGGAATTAGGAATAGAGGACAAATAACTCTGAAGATTAACATATACCTAAGGTTGTGTTAAAACAAACAATGATACTTAAAAGAAAATAATAATTTATATTCCCACCAACAGTGTAGGAAAAGAAAATGGAAAAATGAAGTGTATTCATTATTCCTCAGCTCTTGCATCTTGTTTAATTTTGTCACTATGAATAGTCTGAATTTTCTATCATTCTCATGAGTTCCTCTGTATTATCTGTGGATGATGAGGGATTGTTATTTTTCCTCAGGGGGAGGTATTTTCTTGGTTTCTCATGTTTCTTGTGTCTCTGCAGTGATTCCTGGTCATTCTGTGACAAAATCTCCCCTCCACTTGTCTGAATATTTTGGGAGTCTAGGAGATGGAATTTAGAGCATAGCTTCCTTGAACAGGCCAGGACACACCTCAGCTTTAAAATGGGTTCTTGTCTAAAAATTTCCTTTGGTGGATTCTTTTGGGTTTTCTGTGTATAGAATAATGTCATCTACAAATAAAGATAGTTTCACTTCTTCTTTACCTTTTTGTACGCCTTCTATTTTATTCTCGTCTGATTGCATTGGCTAGGACTTCTAGTACTACATTGAAAAGGAGTGGAGAAAGTGGGTATTCTTGTTCCAGTTTTTAGTGAAAAAGCTTTTAGTTTTTCCCCATTCAGTATTTTATTAGCTATTGTTTTTCATATATGCCTTTTACTGTGTTGATAATTGCTCCTTCTGTGCCTATTTTGTACAAGTCTTAATCATGGATGTTATATTTTAGCAAATCAATTTTTTCAGCATCAGTTGATATGATCATATGCTTTTTATCTTTCCTTCTGTCAATATGATGTATTACATTTATGATTTTGCATATACTGAACCACCCTTGCATCCCTAGATTAATGCCTACCTGGTTGTAGCATATGATCTTTTTAATTATCCTCGGACAAGATTTGCTAGTATCTTGTTGAGAATTTTTGCATCTGTATCTTTCAGGGATATTGGTCTGCAGTTTTAAAGAAGAGCTAACCCCTATTTTGCTCAGATGATTTCTAAAGTACCAAAAGGAAGGGACCCTTCAAAATTCTTCGTGAGGCCTCTATCACCCTCATTCCAAAAACAGACAGGGACATCACACACACACACACACACACACACACACACACACACACACAGACTCAATAACTATTATTAACTCTTATTAGTGTGCCTGTTTTCTTTCTTGTTAGGAATTTTTCAGATGGCAGCAAGTCTGTGCTGCTGAGAGAAATATGGCTTATTAATTTCTATTTTAATTATTATGTCAGATGCAGGTGTATTCTCTAACACTATTTTTAAATATTAAAATTATTTTTAATATTTTATTTCCACCCTCTTTTGGACTGCCATATGTCACTAGTAAAAAAAAAATTTAGTAATTGGCTTTGATTTGTATTGAAATGATATATACTGTCAAAATATCTAAATGAAAAAATAAAAACTCAGGCCTTCTTGATGTAAGCAAAATGTCTAAATAATTGAATGAGTCACCACATTTTCATCTGGGTGTTTTGTTAGAAGGTAGTTTTGGGCAATATTCATATAACAGAACTTGAAAAGGAACAAACTAAATAGTGTTGTCAAATAAACAAGAGTCTTGAAATGATAAATTTGGTATCTTGATCAAAATCAACTAGTCAAAAAAATTACAATAATGGTATTGGTTGAATAATCCCCAAATGTTTATTTTTCCTTTTTGTTATAAAAAATAATTTTAAAAGTTCATGATTTACTTAGTAATCATTCAATTTCAACTTTTATCATATTTTCCCTTTAACTTGTGTTATTTTTTTCCTCTCTTTTGCTTCCTTCTCTCTTCCTTTGCTTGTAGCACCAATTTTACAGACTTGCCTATATGCTAATCTTAAAATGGTTAATACCTACAAGTGACAGGTACTTAAAATTATTCTGAAACTGTTACATTACTAATTAGCGAACCTGTCAATAGCTGCTTTATACAAAATCTACCCACATAATTAAAAAATTGTTAATAATATATTTTAATTTCCCCTGTAGTTATTTATTTTAGAAGTTTTCTTACCACCAGATCATCTAATTGAGCACATTACTTGTCAAAAAATGCTTTTTTTCACATTGCCTCATTATTATTTCCAAAAGTTTTTTAGTGTAACTCATTTTATAATGGTCTTTGAGTAGGTGGAGGTTTCCCAATGCCCTTTATAGCCATTGAAAGGACTGCTTTCAATTCAAATCTATTTTTTTCTATGTTTAATTTTCCAAACTGTGTGTTTCTTAGGAATGGCTCAAGAGCTACTTCCAGCTTTATCAATGCTTATAAAAATGACCAAGAATGACATGAATAATAATAAGAGTAGATAAAATTTTTTCTATCTCTCAAATCAAAGTTAATCATAAGGTATAATGGATAGTATCTTTGTGGAAAATTATGTCAACCATTTCATATGTGAAGAATTCAAGTTGGTTTTTTTTGAGAGTTTATTTTTATTTATTTTTATTTTTTTGCTATAGGGCGAGTGTGCTCACCAGACAGACAGAGAAAGACAGAGAGACAGAAAGCGAGAAATCACCCCCCAGGGGGATGATCACGCCGCAATCCCTTCTCCACCATTCTCCTCTCGGGATCTTGGGCATGCACACACACGCGCCCAGCATGAGTTTTAAGCCACCGGGTCCAGGACGCGAACCGTGGTCGACGACATGGGAGTTCAGCAACATAGCCATTACGCTAACTGCTGGTTCCCAAGAATTCAAGTTTTATAATTATACAAAGTATAAGATAATACTGGGTCCTAATTTTCTTACTATAAATTATTTTAAATAGAAAACAACTCCCCTGTATTTGCCAGTATATATTGGGGCATTCTTTCTCTGTTGCTTAACAGCCTGCAAGTGGTCACATTACTTAAACATAAATTCAAGTGTTGTATTTTTTAATATATTTACAAAACCAAGATTAGTTTTGTGACCTTTTGTATGTGCAAACTAGCACTATGAACTTTAAGATATATACCATTTTAGTGCCCTGACTATGTGAGTTTTCTGCTAAACTCATTAATTTGAAGATTACATGTTTACTAATTTTTTTTTTGAGAGGTTTTTGCTATAGGGCGCGTGCGCTCACCAGACAGACAGAAAGAGACAGAGAGACAGAAAGCGAGAAATCACCCCCTAGGGGGGATGGTCACGCCGCAATCCCTTCTCCTCCATTCTCCTCTTGGGATCTTGGGCACACACGCACACGTGCCCGGCGTGGGTTTTAATCCACCGGGTCCGGGACGCGAATCGCGGTCGACTACGTGGGAGTCCAGCGACATATCCATTACGCTAACTGCTGGTTCCCCTTCACTAATTTTTTAACGAGGAAGCTCTACAATATTCTCATCCAACAGTGATGTGTTATGTGGGGCTTTTCCTCTTGGGTTATCATCTGTTCTATTTGCTTCCATTGCACTTCATAAATAAGAATTAGTCAGGGAAATAGGCATCAAGGCATTTGCAGTGTCCTTTTGGACCTTTCTGTCAAATGCTATGTGATTTATGATAGATTTTGGCATTCATCTTTTCTGGGTCCACAACTGTTTTTGCTGCTCCTAAGCCACTTTGTATTAGTTTTAATTCTTAACTGATGTAGAATAAATTTTGTAACACTTTCTGCAGTGTGGATGAAATTTATTTACAAAGTCTTCATATAATCTTTAAAAGATAGATTACAAATACAGCCATTTAGCATTCAGTACAAATGTTAGATAATTGCTAAATAGAATGAATTATTATACCTTAGAACTATAATATTTCTTTACAACTATATAAAAAAACCTTTATGTATTTACAGAGACATCTGCCATATATCCTTAATATTTTGTCAGCTATTATTTTCAATCTGAATGCAGTAATTAAATGAAATTATATTATTTTCCACATGGAAAAGTAAAAAGGTGTGTAAATGTGATGAATATTAAAATAGTTTATCAGTCACATGAATCACTTGGTTTGTAGTGGACAAAAAGATAAATCTGTGTTCAGCACTAGAACTGTGGACAGCTACTCAGAGCTTTTGTAGTTTATGATTTAGCTGCAAGATCTTCTGCTTGTTCATTAGAGGTGTACTTCCCCCCCCCCCTTTTACAAAAATACTAATGGTATAATTAAAAACACAGAAACTTCTATTTAAAATAAAAAAAGAATTTAGCTAATTTAGAATAAACGCAGTGACTAGAATAACACATAGATACTGGGAAATTGATTTTTGTTTTCAACAGTGTATGTCCGTAGTAATTATATAAACAGAGTTTGTTCTTACTTCAAATTTAGGGTGGTGTACGTTTGTAAAGTTTTTTTTATAACTTCCCTGCAATGCAAGTTATATATATTACTTTATGATAGTTATATTGTATCTAGGTTACTAATTGGTCAAGTCAAAACAATTCAACAAGTTTATTCAACCAGTCATTAGTGATTTTAAAAGTCTGCGTTCACTGACAGCTCGACTAAATTAAATAGTTATCAACTTAATATATTGACATATTATGGATTAAATGATATCATATATGAAATTTACTTAAAAATAATCCAGTTTGGGACCATCCAATGGCGTGGTGTATAATGTGACTGGATCCTAAACAACTGACAGCAAGTTCAAGTCCCAGAGTTGGCAGCTTGAAAAAAAAAATCACCAAGCACGTGTGTGTACATTTCCAAAATCCGAAGAGAAGAATGGATGAGAAGGGAATATGGCATTGCTATCCCATTTTGAGTGTTTTTTCACTTTCTCTCTCTTATCTTAGACAAGCACATGTACACTACAGCAATTTTTAAAAATTCAGTTTGGAAGGGAAGTATATAAAATTAGATAAAAATTTCCCAGAAGCTAATAACTATTGAGGTTTTGCTTATGGCCTGGTAGTTATTGCGATTACATGGTAGACATGTGGAGGTTTACTAACAGTTCTCTTACTTTTTTGTTTAAACATTTTTATGTTATAAAAACTTTTTTCATGTTTTGAATACATGAAATCCAAAGCCAGATGTGGCTATGAGCCACACAAATTTGTATTTACCATTACAATAATACAATCACAGGCTTATAATAGCAGGCCATGAAAAATACATGCCTAGAGCAAATTATAAATGTTTGTGTTCAGCACTGGAACTGTGGACAGCTACTCGGAGCTTTTGTAGCATGACTTAGATGAGAGATTCCTTAAATTTCTGTTTACTAAAACAAATGTAGGGTCTGTGTATCTTGTATATTTTAACTAATTATGACATTTTTGAAAGTATACATAACATTAATTATAGAAATTTTTTATGAGATGAAGAAAAAATTAAATGCATTCTGCTTCACGTTTTTCCCCTACCCAACTCACCCCTTTAATATCTTACAGGAATAGTATGGTCAGTTATTATAGTGTTGATTAACATTCAAGGCACTATGGGACCAGTAGTCAGCATAATGGCTATGTCGCTGGACTCCCACGTAGTTGACAGCGGTTCACGTCCTGGACCTGGTAGCTTAAAACTCATGCGGGGCGCGTGTGCGCGTGTGCCGAGAGGAGAATGGAGGAGAAGGGATTGCAGCATGGCCATCCTCCTGGGGGGTGACTTCTCTCTTTCTGTCTCTCTGTCTCTCTCTGTCTGTCTGGCGAACGCAGTCGCCCTATAGCAAAAACCTCTCCAAAATAAATAAATAAATAAATAAATAAATAAATAAATAAATAAATAAATAAATAAATAAATACAGTCAAGGCACTATAAGTTACATGACAATATATCTTTAATGGATGGTTTTATTTGCCCCATTGAGTTCAAGTATTAAAAAGAATGGTTTCAGTTTCAAAATCATTTATATAATAAAAACAAAATAAAAATTTGGATTTAAAGATTAAAGGTTACTTAAAGTTGTATAAAAAGGTTTAGTACTCAGTAAAGATGACTGTTCAATATTTAAGTAAACCTTTATTAGACAAAGCTGTTGTCCTTGACATTAGACTGATAGCCAAATAAATAAATAAGCACAGTCTTGGTCTCTAACTCTTTCTTTGTTTTACAGGGGTGAACATTGCTCAAAGCTTCTTGAACAACCACATACCTGTCCTGCTTCTCACACTCTGCCCATATTTTTGACATGCTCTTCTAAAAGCTGATATACAGCTCTATGTCCAGGATTAGACTGAGAGCTCATTATCTGACTTTTCTTCTCAGAATCTCTTTCTCTAAGGTGTCGGCAGTGTCCTACAACATTACCTGTGCCTGTCAGCCAGTCCTAGATATAGATGACTGCCATTGGGATTTGCAAGAGTAGAATGGAAATAAAAGGAAATTGAGTGAATAGCTCTGCAGTAGGATTATTTGCATCTGTGTAGCTGAGAGACTATTTGAAAATAGCAGGGATATACGAAATGTTTTGCAGGGCATACTTGTGCAAGATTATCCATAAGCTTACATACACAGGTATTTCATTTATGTTATTGCATCAATTTGTGCTTGCCATAAAGTGTAAATGAAAATGCCATCGATGGGAAGTACAAATCGAAGCTGCCAACGATATCTATCTTGACTAAGGTTGACTAGACTAGTACTCTTGGAACCCCTAATACATTTACCTGAGCTGTGTCCTTCTACTTATTGAAGTGCCGGAGAAAAACCATCCCTGACATCTCCTGGTACTAGCAGACAAACCTTGTTATTCATCCATTGAACATATACTGTTCCTTAACATCAACAGCATATAGGTCCATTTTCCTTTAACCTTAATAGGTCAGAAAAAGAACAAGAGTCCTCTGTAATCATACTTTAAACTAGGCAGGACAGGTGTGGTGGTTAAGGTGTTGGACTCCCACATGGTGAAGTGCAGTTTAAGTTCCAGATCTGGTAGCTTTAAATTCATGCCAGGTATGTGTGCAAGTGTGCCTAAAATCCTGAGAGGAGAATGGAGGAAAAGGCATTGCAGTGTGGCCATGTCCCCATCCCCCCCCAAGGTGATTTCTCACTTTCTGTCTCTCTGTCTCTTTCTGTCTCTCCAGTGAGCACACATACCCTATAGCAAAAAATCTCTCAAAAACAAAAATAGGCAAAACATCATTGTTCTTGCTACAAAATTGACTCATTATTCTATTCTGAGTGACTCCTGTTACTTTACCAATTATAGTTTTAGTCTTAGTCTTTCCTCCTCTGATACTCAGGTATCATTCATCATGATGCTCAATTATAGAATTGTAATCTATCATCTCTCCATTTTCTGAATGCATCCAAATTAGAGATAAATGTCAATTTCTTCCTTCTTCTTCTTCTTCTTCTTTTTTTTTTTATAGAGGTTTTTGCTATAGGGCACGTGTGCACCAGAAAGAGAGAGACAGAGACAGGAAGCGAGAAATCATCCCCCCGGGGGGGGGCGGTGTAGGCTACGCCGCAATCCCTTCTCCTCCATCCTCCTCTCGGGATCTTGGGCATGCACACACAGGTGCCTGGCGTGAGTTTAAGCCACTGGGTCCTGGACTTGAATCACGGTGGACTACGTGGAAGTCCAGCGACATAGCCATTATGCCAACTGCTGGTCCCAACATGCCAATTACTTAAGCCCTTCCTCAGATCACCTAACAGAAACTCAAATTTTGTAAGTTCTTTCTAACACAAATTTTCTCAGATGTGCCAGGGTTCCCATCATGTGCATTCTTCCTCACTGCAACAAGTAACAAGTCCAGTTTTTCAATGTCAATTGTGTTTCTAGTCGTCATTGGCTGAAGGATAAACTATGCCGAAGTGGTTACAATGGGAACTTTATAATGGACAGAAGTACTGTCCTTCTGTTTAGCAGAGCCAGTGGTTGTTTATATTGTAGTAAAATACACCTCAGTGTGCATTGCAGTGGCATCAAGTAGATTCACTTTCTTGTGCTGACACCACCAATATCTCCAAAGACTTTTCATGATCCTGAACTGAAACTGCACATGTTGGACAGTAAGTCCTCCTTCTTTCCAGCCTTGGGCTCTGATACACAATATTTTATGTTCTGACTCTATAAATTGGACTATTCTAGGGACCACATATAAGTAGACTCATACAATATTTGTCCTTTAGTGTCTGACTTATTTTGTTTAGCAGAACATCTTCAAGTTTTTTCTATTACGGCAAGTATTAGAATTTTGTCCCCTTTAAAGGCAAAAGACAGCACATCCAATGTGTGTACCCCATTTTTCTTATCCATTCATCTATTGACGGACATGAGGATTGTTTCTTCCTTTTGGCAATTGTGAATAATGCTGCAATGAGCATTGGTATACAATAATCACAAATTTTCAGCAACGATGAGTGGAGCTTCTAGGATTTTTTTGATTTTCCACAAGAACCCAAAACAGGCTTCTTTTTCTCCACACTCCTCTTACTCCCAGAAATCTCCATGCAGTGAGAAATCAAACATTTTGCAGTAATGACTCCTGGTGACCTAGAAGAGAATATTATGTTATAACACCATTCCTGCCTACATAATACTTTGAGACAAGTTTGGGGATTAGCAACATACTACAAGCAATAAACAAACTCCAAGAAAGTGGAGAAAAAGGAAAGATCACTTTTACTAAAGCATAGTAAAGGAAGTTGCAAAAAGGAATTGGTTAGTTCGGAAACGATTTTCACAATGAAAGCATGAAATGCATGCCAGGTACCTGAGCAAAGGCATGGTGTTAACAAGAACCATAGCTATGTACTATAGTTCTTCAAACTTCCATACTATTCAATAAAACTAAAATTCCTTCCTTCATTTAAACTTCATAATGCCTTCCATTTTTCCCACAGAAGGAAATAATTATTCTTCACACAACCGAAATCACACAGTAATTAATGGGAAAAACCTGGATTCAAATCCAGACCTGCAGACTCCACAGCTTGAAATTTCAGCCACTAGACTTTATTCAGAAAGTATTAGCTTATTTGAGGCTTACTTTCTTAGTGTAGATATAGGGGAGGAAAAGAGTGATAAAATGGAAAACTCCACAGGATTAAAATGATAGAAGAGGAGGTTGTTACTTTTATCTTTGTTGAATTTAATTACAAAAACATTAAATATAGTAAAGTTTTCTGGGTTAGATGGACTATTTAGATAGAAATCATAGAGAATGGGTTAAAAAGCATTGGTTATTAATATAAATAATTAATTTTACAAAGTCTTCATTGTTCTTTTGTTTATATTTTCTTTAAGTTTGACTATAAATTGCATTTATTAACACTTCCCTTCAATAATTTGGTTGAATTTTAAGCATTTCTTTTTAAAAATAGTACTTAACTGAAATGCATTCTAATGTTTTCTGACCTATAATAATTTTTGTTTCAGAATATAATTAAAAATAACACATATATATCCAACAATTAAGAAAGAGTATGGGGCCCGTTAGAGGTGCGATGGTTAAGACAACTAAATCTGTGGCTGTCTGTGTGGTTTGAGTCACAAACCTGGTACATTGGAAAACATGCTAGGCGTGTGTATGTGCATGCTCAGAATCCTGAAAGGAGTGAGAAATTGGGGAGACCTTTCCTCTTGTGTGTGGGGTGGAGATGGTTAATTTCTCACTTTCTCGCTCTGAGAAGCACATCTGCCCTCTGATAAAGAGTATGAACTAATCAAAGAAAATACATAGTAAAGAGCCATGCCATTTTATGAGTGGGAGAGGATATGAAGTAAGGAATTGTTCTAAATGAAGAACAATGTTTATAAATGCCGTATAGCATGAATTTGATGCACAAGAGTGGATTGCATAAAAAGGTTTTAAGAGTTGCCTGAAGCCACTGCAATAAGTCATTTAACTTTGTCAGTGCCACAATTACAAATCTTCAGTATTGGGGCCAGCAGGTGGCATGGTGGTTGGAAAACAGGTCTCCACTCTGACTTCAGTTTGAGTTCTGGACCTGGTGGCTTGCTTTCTCTCGCTCTCTTTCTCTCTCTCTCTCTCGTTCACTGGTAAGTGCACGTGTCCCATTGAAAATTTAAAATAAATAAATTAAATTAAATAAAAACAACTATTTAAAAAATCATCGGTATTGGGAACCAGCAGTTAGCATAATGGCTCTGTTGCTGGACTCCCACGTAGTCGACTGCAGTTTGCCTCTCGGACCCAGTGGCTTAAAACTCATGCCAGGTGCATGTGCGTGCATGCCCAAGATCCCAAGAGGAGAATGGAGGAGAAGGGATTGCCGCGTGACCATCCCCCCTGGGGGGTTGATTTCTCGCTTTCTGTCTCTCTGTCTCTCTCTGTCTGGCTGGCGAGCGCATGCGCCCTATAGCGAAAACCTCTCAAAAAAAAATCATCAATATTTCCTCATCTGTGTTATGAGGACAAAAATGTTGATCTATACCTTAAGTTGTCTGCATGGATTAAAATCTAAGTTATGAGGCCAGCAGGTGGCATGGTGGTTAAGGTGCTAAAATCCTGGACCAGATGGCTTGCTTTCTCACTTTCTCTCTTACTCTCTCACTCTGTCTCTCTCCTTTCCCTCTCTCTCTGGTCAAAATTACAAAAATAAATAATAAAAACAAACAGAATTAAATAAATAAATAAATCCCTTTTTTCTTAAAATCTACGTTATATACTTACATTCCTTCTCTTGCTATTTCCATTGATTGTATCTATGAGAAAGAATCGTAAAGGAAACAGAAATATAAAACAGTTAAAAGACACCCTAGAGATGGGAAGCAATTTCAAGTTTAGTTTGCCAGTGGGTGTGAGGCTTTATTTTATGTGTCAACTTGGCTGGGTTATTATGCCCCACTGTTTGGTCAAGCACTAGTCCAGATGTTGCTGTGAAGGCGTTTGCAGATGTAATCATCAACAACCATTTGATTTTGAGTTACTATCTGTTGTAATATGGGCGGGCCTCATCCAATCAGTTCATGGCATTAAGAGCAAACACTAAAGTTTCTATAAGAAGAAGCAATTCTGCCTCAAATCTGAAACTTAGAAATCCTTCCTGAGTTTACAGCTTGCTGGCCTGTCTGCCCTGCAAGTTTTGATCTCAAGGGTGCGACATTAACTCTTACCTGATTTTCCAGCCTGCTGGCCTTCCTTGCAGATTTTTGGATTTACCAGCTTTCCCAATCATGTGAACCAATTTCTTAAAATTAATCTCTTACTCTTTCTGTGTACTGCTAGCTCTATTTCTCCGAAGAACTCTGACTAAAACCATGGCCAAACTAAAGCCCAGGGAAATGATATAATGTTTTAAATATCATTTAGTAAACAGTAGCAGGGCTAGTGATAGATGGGAAAACTGGATCATAATATTGCCTTAAATATTGATTACACGGCTGAGAATGAAATCCAGAGCTATCAGCTTCCAATCTTTTCTTTTCTGGTAGATTGCATGCAGAGGGTGGTAATGATTGACACTAAATCAGTATGTTGAAAGTCTAAAACTTGAAGAAGACAAAGCAGAGAAGATTGTGTGCTTGCTTTACCAAAAGGTAATGCATGATCAGAGGGAACTTCAGAAAGGGAACTTTCTGTGGCATTTGATGTACTTCTATTAAAACTAAAACAGAACAAAAAAACAGCAACAATTTTATAACCTCGTAGGGACACACATACTCAATATACTTGAACAGGGCATGTTTTTAAAAGTATATACTTTTAGGGATCAGCATATGGCACAATGGTTACATCACTGAACTCCCATGGTCAACCGTGGTTCAAGTCCCAGACCTAGCAACTTAAAAACTCATGCTGGGTGTGTGTGCACACATGCACACAAGCACACATGCGTGCCTACCCAAAATTCTAAGAGGAGAATGGAGAAGGGATTGTGGCATGGCCATTCCCTCCCCGGGGAGTGGTTTCTTGCTTTTTGTCTCTCTCTCTCTCTCTCCTCTCTCTTTCTCTCTCTCTCTTTCTCTCTCTGTCTCTCCAGTGACAACAAGTACTCTGTAGCAAAAATCTCTCTCTCTCTAAAAAGATTATATATACACATAGATATGTATGTGTGTATATTTATACACACACACACACACACATTATATAATCAAATCATAAATACACAACCACAATATACAATCCAAAATAGATATGAAGCAGTCAGGTATGAAGCAAAGGGGAGTGCTCATTCATACCCACAGTGGCTTGGGATCTGCTCAATCTGGTTTTTCTCATGTAGGTTTCTAAAGATGAGGGAAAACAACTTTGGTTATCAAGACTACTGTGGCTATATCAGATACTGGAACAGAACCTAAGCATCAGTATGTGACCATGCGAACAAAATCCTTCAGGGAAGTGTATTTTTAAAAAGGTTTCTGTGTCGAGGCTGTCGTAAAAGATTTATTTTCCAGAATCAAGCCCGCTTGAGGTTCTAACTATCTAAAAATACTGACTGATAACAGTTAGTGTTCAAAATGTGGCTATTCTAATCCATAGATTTTTTTAAAAAATGTATTTACAGAAAAATATAAAAGTTTCTGTGAACTTTATGCAAGTCAGCTTCAATTCTTCCCTTTCCAAATACTTGATTTACAGTTTTGGCTCCTTCACATATTTACCTTTTTAATTTTAAGATTTGTAATTCCACCTTCGAAACCCATCTTTTTTTAATGTAAAAGTAAAAAATTATAAATAAAATGTAGCATTTCTAAATTAATTGAGGTCAAGGCAATTCTATTCTTTGAAAATAGTTTAAATAAAAAAAAAACAGTTTAACTAAGTGAATCTGGTGCTCTCATACCATAAAAACAGGTAATGGAAGATGCCTACCATTTGATTTTATAAGGTTAAGCAAATTCACTCAATATGCTTGGATTTGGGGGTAGTTTTCAATCCATCATTACCCTGATACATCTCAATGACTACATAAATGATCAAATGCAATGTCAAACGCAAAGCCTCAGAGGAAAAGAGTTCAGTTCCCCAGAAAATAGTGATAGCTTTACAACATGAAATATCCCTGTAGGTAGAGTATATCGCCGTTAATTGAGTAGTGCTGAAATAATACGTTGAGAATTTACAGTAACACCTGGAAGCTCCTTCTAATGTACCTATAAACAGAATCATGGACACTTTCCCTATTACCTCATTGTTTTATGGCCTTATAGATTTAATGAACCAAATGAAACTAAATTTCCATTCTATATCTCGTTCTTTATCTCTGGATGAGGTAATTATCTATTCTTAGTTTCAAGGTAGAGTTTCCATGTCCATTTTTCTTAAGCCACATTCAAGGAAATCATGTCTTAACTAATTTCAAGTGTTGTCTCTTCATCCTGTACACAAAACTCCAGCAGGTTTAATATTGGCATTCATCATCTGGTCAAGTCCTTCACGTGTTCTTCAACTAATCAAATTCAGGATTCGCAACATTTTCTATGTCAATAAAATAAGGTGTGGACTTCGGGCGCGTGTGTGTGCGTGCCCAAGACCCCAAGAGGACAATGGAGGAGAAGGGATTGCAGCGTGGCCATCCCCCCTGGGGGTGATTTCTCGCTTTCTATCTTTCTGTCTCTCTCTGTCTGCCTGGCAAGCGCACGCGCCCTATAGCAAAAAACCTCTCAAAAAAAAAAAAAAAAAAAGGTGTGGAATTAGAAGATTTGATGCAGACTTGTTTTTTGTTTGTTTGGTTTTTGTTTGTTTGTTTTGTTTTGTTTTCCTTGCCATACTGGACTTCTAGATGCCATTTAGATTGGGTAGAGAAGATGGAGAAGTGTAGATATTTCTTGACCTGAGTATCTCTCTTTTTTTCTTTTTGGAATTATTTTATTCAACTTTATTCACTTATTTATTTTATTTTGACCACAGAAGTACAGAAAGAGAGAGAGAAAGCTGCCAGATCTGGGACTTGAACTGTAGTTGGCCATGTGGGAGTATAGTGCCCTTAACCACTATGCCACCTGCTGGCCCCAGCGTGAATCTCCCTAAGAGTATAGATGTAGGAGAGAAAATGAGATCACACAGAGACTGGCTGTTGACTGCAGGGTACTACCAGTGACCTTGGTGGTGGCATTACCTGGATTTGGAGCAGTCAAGGTATTCTGGGAGGAGTTACTTGAAAGTGTTACAACTGTTGTTTGAGTTGAATAAATCTGCATGGGTAGGAGCAGTGCCAGTAGCAGCAGCCCCAGACCAGACCTGACCACCATCACTCTGCCCATGTTCGTCCTGTTGGTATCTGGTGTGTCTCACTGGATACCAGGTGCTTCGAAAACCACTGGCTCCCAGGCAGGCACTGGTGAGGTTGAGAAAGAATACTTTGTAAGGATGAAAAAAGGGGGAAAACAAGGGAATAAAAAAGGAAAATATATACACGAAATTCATTATCTTAATAAATATATATTCTCTCCTAGAAGGTTTGCCACAAATTTCTGAGTTACTGCTACCACTTTATAATGGAGAAAACCAGGGCTGGCAGAGACTAGAGGACTTGCTTGAACTACTCAGAAAAAAAGCATCTGACTTCTGGATCTTCCGGATCCGAACTTTCCTTGTTGCCCTGAATTGTTGCTGCGAGGGCACCAGTGTTAGCCAGAGGTGGTGTCTGTAGGTCTCTTGACTAAGAATACAATAGGGAGTTGAGTTCTCATCCAAATTAAAAGGATATGTGCATTTCATTCTGCAGCCTTGTCTTGAATATTAATGTTTATTTGGGAAAAGATCTATTATATCTCATTCTCATCCCTAAAGATAACTCGGTCATGTTCTTGGGAAGGCATAAATTTATTCTATGAGAGAATGAAAAATCTCACCACAGAGATAAGGCATCCTCTCTCTTCTCTCCATCTTTCCTGCAGTGCTTCCCATTTGGGGGTGAATATTCTTTGGACTCAGAATTTTGGAACAAAATACTAAGGCTCTGAGTGTTTTTTTCCCCTTCTTTTAAATGGATTTAATATTAAATGGCATGCAAACTGAAATGATTATTCTAATTTTCAGAGAACTCTCCTACCTTGATTTTCATTTTCCTAACCTAATAGCATTCCCTTCAGAAAAAATAAAAGGATTCACAAACCTCGGGATGAAAGAGCAGAGGTACCTTTATTGTCTCTCCACTCTCCGGATTGCAAAGACCCAGGGCTTCTCAGCTCATCCCTTATACACATCTCTACTGAGGCCACCGCTGCTCTCTCCACTCTGTAAGAGTTACTCTTGCTCTTCCTTCGCATCCTAGAGCAGGTGGACCCAGACGGTTCTTTAGGAGCTCAAAGAGTGATTTCTCTCTCAAACAGGAACATCTCTCTAGTCTGCCAAAAAAAGAGAAAAAAATCCAATCACATGGATCACTTTGAATGGAGCCAAATACATTCCACCATATGCTGCTGGTGACAATGACAGTCCATCACTGGGAGGTGTGGTGACTTTCTCCAGAATCAGGCTTCAATCTTGCCCTGACTACCTGCAACTGAGGCCAGAACAGAAGCAGCTTTCTCCATAGAAATAGATTTCTCATGAACTGGGAAATGAAGGGGCAGGGTGCTTTTTACATGGAAAGGTTTGGAGGATACCAGGGATTAAGTAGCAAACACCTAGAACTTACTGCCCTTCTCTAACATCTCACCAGCTGTTTCAAAATCCGACAACGTGGTGAATAAAGACCACCATTTTGTTATAAGCAGGGCTGTGGGCTCCGGTGAGGAAAAGCATAACCTGTTGTAGCTCACAAAAAGGAAAGCTCTTTGGTGACAATGGGCAGTCCTGACAGCCAGCATGAGCGTCTGCTCTTCAGGAGGCAATAACATCCCAAAGTCTACTAGGATTGTAGGTTCAACAGCGAGACTGTCTTTTACACAGACAGGACCAGAACATCACAGCAAAGGGCCGAGCAAGACCATTGGTTACGCAGTTGGGTGAACCAAGTTAAGAAAAATGACGATAATGTGGGAATAATAAGGAGAGGCCAAGGAAAGCTGCAGCATGGCGAGGACAGGCAGAGATGCCTAGGAAGCCTAAGACGCCAGGAGGGCGGTGGAGGGGGAAGGAGGGTGAGCGCAGAGACGAGCACGGACGTCAGGAACAAAAGCTCTGGCGGAGTCTGGCGGAGGCACTAAGGGAGCATGGGGTGTTTTGAATAATTATTAAAATTAGCATGTGTCTGCGCCATCCTGTGGGTGTGGCGCACAGCGGAGTGTAAACTCTGGCGGGGCTGTAGCACACACGGATTAGCGGCAGCAGCCTGCCAGCCTTTCCCGAGAGTGCGGGGACCAGCGCGCGGCACGCCGACCGGCACGATGGCCTCGTCTCAGGGGAAAAACGAGCTGAAATTCGCCGACTGGATGGCAACTCTGCCGGAGAGCATCCACAGCATCCCCCTCACCAATTTAGCCATCCCAGGTAGGCGCACCGAGGCTGCCGGCCGGGCGCTCGGCGCCCGCTTCCCCTGCCCCGCCCTGCCTTTTCTGCCACTAAGTGGCAACTTGTCGCGATGCGGGCGGGAGGGAAACTCGTCTTTAGGGGTGCGTCTCGGGCCAAGAGAGCGCGTGCCTGGCAGCCTCGGTCTTACTGGCGTTTTCCAAACCTCTGGGGACCGAGGCGCCCGGAGTCAAGGTTACTGTCTCCCTCTCGGGCTTTTGAAGCAGGCTGTATGCGCAGGACTGGGGCAGGGGAGAAGCTGGGCTCCAGGATGGCTCCTCGGGTCCCCTCCCATGGTCGCCCCTGCAGATTTGGAGAGCGGGGGCTATTTCTGGGTCTATGGGGTGACGGTGCGCTGTGAGCGCAAGCTGGTGTTCTAGGGGCTCGACTCTGGCGCGTGGACCTCGGGTCGCTCCTTGGCGAGGGACTGAACGGATCTGGCGAATTCTCGGTTAGAACCTACCCGACTCATTAATATTCGTCCCCAGTCTCCTTCAAAGAGACAAAGCGCTTCCCGAAGAGTGATGAAAGTTCAGGGACCGGCGGCGGCGTGATCGCTGCCCTTGACAGGAAGCCGAAGGGGGCGAGGAGCATAGGACGTCGATTGCGCGGACCCCGAGGGCCTGGCCGAGTGGCCACCGTTTGGATTCTGGTCCAAGTCCCTGTTTGCAACGTGTAGCGCTGGGGTCGCGCGTTTGCTGTTCCGGACAGAAGACAGGCAGGGTACCTGTGTGAGCACCGCAGGAGGGGTGGGATAACAGGCATGTAGTACGGAAGAGCTGGTGGAGACAGTGTCCAGTCATCCTGGAAGGAAGCAAGTGAGGACAAAACGAGAAAAAGACGGGAGAGATCAAGAGGCTTCAGTATGGCGCGCGCGCCTGGGACCCAAAGACTGGGCTGGTTTCTGGGACAGAAGAGCTCAGCAGCCCGGGCTCAGGTATCCAGGAAAGAGGGTCGTCTCAGGACAGTTTACGACAACGACTGCTGGGGACGCACGGCCTTACTTCGTTACCAATTTGGCTGTGCACCAGGGCTTGAGACCTGGCTGGATGGAGGGTAGATTGCAGATGTATAGTCTCCCCCATCCGCTGCTCAGAGCTGAGCTGGGTGAGTAGGTTCAAGCTCTTGGTCTACCTCCTCTAGATCGGCCCCATCCAGCGCCCCCTCTCAGTCACTGGGGGAAATGGTAAGAAAGAAAACAATTAAAAGAAAGAAGAAAAAAAAATCCAAAGCCAAACCAAAAACCAGAACATGTTCATTTGAAAAACCTCAAAAGGCTTCAACCAACAGTGCTGACATTGATTGGTAACTCCAGTCAATGGTTGCTAGTCAAGTGGATGTTTAGAGGCTAGGGCAGGGGTAGGCTGCCCTGTTGACAGGAGCCTCTAAAAGGGGTTGTCTCCTTTTGTGCGTTTTCAACAGTTAGTTTCCCAAGGGCCCCCATGTCTCTAAGGAAAAGAATAACTCAGCTTCTCCGTTCCACACTCCGCTGCTACCTGGGTGAGCCTGGTGGTTGCTCTTTTGAAAGAGAAGGTAGAAAGTACACCACTTTGTTGGCACAATGCCACTCTCACTTCACAAGTGTTCCCGTCCCTTTTCTGCTTTCATTATTATTTGGTTTTTAGACAGTTGCTTTCACCTGGTCACACCTGAGTATGTCTGGACACATAGAAGGTAAGAAGGCCTTTCGGTGCTAGCCTTCTGATAGGTGACTCTCTGGAGATGCAGGTTAAAACCTAAGTCTGCATAGCTGTTCTGAGGGATAGTATAATAGCAAGTCTGAATCTCCTCCACATTTCTATAATGCTTCACTTTTTAAAGCAATGTTTTATATGTCAGCTCATTTAATCCTTCCCAAAACCCCATGAAGCAGTCATTGCTATTATTATTATCCCCATTTCATAGCTGAACAAAACTGAAGCTCATTGATGGCAGACAACTTACTATAATTCAGTGACCCAACCTCTAAACTTGGGAAGATCTAGGAATTTTGGAGGGAAAGGCTTTAGGATTTGTATCCGTATGAGTCATCAGCAACGAGTACTAACCAGGGCAAGAAGGTAAGGAACTAGGTAATAGCAGGATCAGAGAAAAATTTATTTTCTTCCCTTGGGACAAAGAGAAACCCTGAGGTTAGAGATTTTGATGTTCTGGTGATTTTAGAGTAGAGATAAAAAGACGATGGTATCAGATGCTACAGGAATTTCCATCGCTTTCCCAACATCTGAAAAACCTCCCATTCTCAACCTGTACTTCTTAAAAAACACAGACACTCAGAACATATTTCACCAAATATACATTCCCCAAAATTGCCATGATTCTGTAGTGTAGGCTTGGTAGATCCATACATGTAACCATGTTTTAAAATGAGTTTGGTTTCGGGGCCAGCAGATGGCATAGCGGTTACATCACTGGACTCCCACATGGCAAACTGTGGTTTGAGTCCCGGACCTGGTGACTCGAAACTCATGCCAGGCACATGTGCATGCATGCCCAAGATCACGGGAAGAGAATGAAGGAAAAGGAATTGTGGCATGGCCACCCTCCCCGGTTGGTGATTTCCACTTTCCTTCTCACTGTCTCTGTCTCTTTCTCTGTTGGTGACCACACGTGCCTAAGGCAAAACAAACAAACAAAAAAACACTTCTAAAAAAATCAGTTTGGTTCCTTTTTGTATTACTCAGCACTGAGAATTTTTGGAAGAAAAAAAGACATTCAAACTTTGATAGAGAAGACTAATTGGAGACTATTAAACACTAATGGAATAATTGCCTTAAAATCATGCTAATAGCTTCCTGGCTGCTACTTGTTTACTTGGCCAGTTGCTACAGCTTGAATTAAGTAATTATCTCCACCATTTAAAACCACTCCTGGTGCACCACACAAGTGTTTCTGGGGAGGGGAGCTGCTGCTCAGTCATCCTCAAAGCTTCAGGTTTTCTTAGGTGAAGCAACTAGAGAGTGCAGAGCTGCCTAATTATGAGGTCACCCACTGGGGCAGCTGACCCAGATTATTCAGGGCCAGAGCAAAGCACAATCTGCAGGTGTGTGATATTCTCCACTGTGAGTGCAGTTCTGGCATCTCCAAATATTTCTCAAGCATCTATGTCTTGAGTGCTTTCAGAACCAAACCTCTCTTGACTGGTTTGCATTTAAATAGCCTCATGGATTTGGTAGCCTCATGGCAGGGCTGAGAAATTAATTTAGCAATTGGTATTAGTCGTTTTATGTCCTATTTGCTTTTCAAAGGCCATTTACTAAAATTTCAGTCTTGTTTTATTCATTTCTTTCTCTGATGGCGCCAAACTAAGCTTCCACTCATATACAATTGCTTTACAATGGCATTTAGGATTATGAGTAATGCCTATCTTCACAAGCAGGTGGGAGAGAATAAAATGGAGTTGGAAGCTGGAAGACAAGTATAACATTTAGGTAAAGGTGAGTCTGTTGAATATTTGGCAACTTTGAAGCAGAGTTGGAATTCTATTATTATTGAGGCTCCAGAATTGTCTCTTAAAGAGATCCATCATAGGAACACGCAGGGTGTTAGTAAATTGGGTCTGTGAAATGGAGTAATTCTATTCCAAATCTAAATGATTGGGAAGAAGTTAACCCATGGGAGCGATCTGCCGTTTTCTAATATGTGACAAAAATCTTCACATAGTACAACAAACTAATTGTTGCAACAATGAAAAATTGGCCCACATGTTATGGGATTAGATGTCAAAGAGAATGTATTTTTTTGTTGTTGTTGTTGAACAGGGAGCTCATTGATTTTTAGATAAGGAACACAAAAATGCTTTATAAACCAAAGATTGTAATTGTGACTTTTGTTCATTTATTTAGAAAATGCCAACATTATTGAGAAAGAAACTATTTCACTTAGGGAAACTAGGTGTTTACACAATTTGTATTTCTGTGTTCTTATCTCTACTTTTTCTAATTTTTAATTTCTTCACTCACAGTGATCCCTTCTTGTCAGTATTTCTGGAGCCAACCATTTTTTCCCTACTTTTTGCAATTTATTGTTTATATATGAATATATTAATTGGGATAAGACAATCAGTAAGAAATCTGGGACTAAGTCTAATAGTACAAACCTTCAGGAAAAAAAAAACACTTTTCTCCCCGATCTTTTTAGTCAGGATAGCTAATTTTTTGAAGTAATCAAAGAGCAACAAAATTGTTTAGACTGAATATTCCTCCTGTGTGGCCTCTCCAAGTCCCACATTTAATTTTGATTCTGCTTAAAAGGAAAAATCGAGGGGACCAGCAGTCAGCGTAATGGCTATGTTGCTGGACTCCCACGTAGTCGACCATGGTTCACGTCTGGGACTGGTGGCTTAAAATTCACGCCGGGCGCGTGTGCATGCGTGCCCAAGATCCCGAGAGGAGAACGGAGGAGAAGGGATTGCTTGCGGCATGACCATCCCCCCTGGGGGGTGATTTCTTGTTTTCTGTCTCTCTGTCTGTCTCTCTCTGTCTGGCGAGCGCACGGGCCCTATAGCGAAAAACCTCTCCAAAAATAAATAAATAAAAATCTGGGTATTGGGCTCACTTGTCCAAGGACAGAGGGCTGGGCCATACTTCCTGAGCTGCTGTCTATAACATCCAAGCTGCAATTGTTTGGAAGGCATAATAAAAGAATAATAATGAGCTGTTTCTCCCTTCTTCTCCATTCTTTCCACAAATACATTCAGTATTTCTTCCTTTGGGGCTTTTTTCTGATTATCCTAGTTAAACACACACACACAAATCTCAAGTCAAACAATTCTTCACAGTCTCAAATTCTTTTAGAGGAGAGAGCTTTTAGGACTTAAATAATTGAAAAAATTAACGCCCGAAAGGGAAAAACCCCACCAAAAAAAAAAAAAAAAAAAGGAAAAACTGAAGACTATCTGATTATGTGTTCCACCAAAACGTTTTCTCAATGGCCGAATTGAATCCCCAACTAGTGTTTTGAATCCTCAACTAGAGTTAATGAATGTAAAGTGATATAAATGCTGTTTTACCATTTGCAAAGTATTTTCCTATGCTTTTTACATGTTTCATCAATAATCTTCTAAGGTCTTACTACTCAACATTGGTCTAGGGACTGACTGCATTGACATACATGGGAGCTTGGTAGAAATTTAGTATCTCAAATCCCACTCCTCATACTTAATCACAATCTGCATTTTAACAAAATCCCTTGGTGATTTATACACATATTTAAGGTTAAAGAAATATTGTTTTAGTGTATATCCAAAGGGAACTTTTATGTAAATGGCAGACCAAATTTAAATCTACCTCTTTCTACTGGGCCATCTGATCTATCCATGAGTGTTCACATTTTCAATAAAGTTTAAAGCTAGAATTCCATATTAGACTCATGGCCACTTGGGCTAATGGGCCAGGTTGTGGACATTTCTGTTAACTGAATTATAGTTCATCATGTACCTTGAGCAATAAATGTGATTTAATTGCTACTTAAGCGTTCAAATTATGTCACTGCAATAAATGTAAAACCTTTCCTCTCATTAAAGTCCTGCTGCTCATTGAAACTGGCCATCAACAGTACTTAAATTAGCCCATATGGTGATGCTAGTGGTGAATAATGCCAATTTTGGAAACATCCCTACATTGGCTCTTTGTCTATTTGGGGTAATTCTTTGTTGTGCAGAGATGCAGATATTTTGTTATTTTATAGATTGCAGGTTGGCTGGCTTTATCTCTAACCTAGAACTTTATAATAGTTGCTTTTGCGTAAAAGTAGCATCATGAGGGCCAGCTGGTAGCATGGTGGTAAAGGCAGCTAGATTCCCACATGGCTGACCATGGTTCAAGTCCCAGACCTAGTGGCTTGAATGTCATGCTGCGTGTGCATGCGTGCCCAAGATCCCGAGAGGAGAATGGAGGAGAAGGGATTGAGGGATGGCCATCCCCCCGGGGGTGATTTCTCATGTTCCTTCTCTTTGTCTCCCTCCTCTCTAGTGAGCACATGTGCCTTATGGCAAAAATCTTAAAAAAAAGTCACATCAAGAGTGTGAAATATAGGAATAATCAGCAACAGGAAGCTATCAAAAGCAAAAGTAAACAGTTGATTTTTAATAGAAGGAAAATAATCAATCTTGTTTGAATTTATAAGTCACACATTATTTATGTGAATCATGGTTTACAAGGAATAGAAACATGAATAAATGTGGTTATAATTCATTTGAATTTGTTTTTTGACTTAATTAATGTATTTATGGCTCCTATACTTTACTCATATGTGAATATATCACACTGTTACTTAGAGCTTATTTTCTCTCCTTTAATTCCAGTCCTATCCAGTCAGAATAGAAAGAGTAAATTACAAAGAGGAGGAAGTTTGTTGAGCGTCATATATCTGCAATAATAATACGCATTTTTGTGAGAGAAGATTAGTAAATGAAGATACACTAAATCAAAAGGTAGTATTCTCTAAATCTGCTAACTCAAAAGTAAAATCAGGGTTATTATATCAATAATTGTCAGTTTCCACTCCTTCCAAATACCTGCTTAATGGATTTTTAGATAATTCTGGAAATCTCTAGGCAGATTCTTAAGTATGATCTTTAAGACAATCCTTTGGGCTGGGTTGATAAGCTGATCCTTTGCTATAACATAGTACCTGCCATTTTCCTTCTTTTCTGTTTAGGGAACGTTTGAGGAGTTGTCATCTTTGCTGCCTTATTAGGCAGAGGAACTATGTTTCTTTAGTTTTATGCCCAAAACATTCCTGAGAGCCTGTGATGAGTCTGCAGAGGCCCAGCATTGAGGATGCTAATGTCTAACAAGACACCCAGAGCTGGGTTCCACATTATGCATAGCAACTTCTTCTACTGCTGACTCTGCCATCACCACTGAAGTCGAGTCATGAGTGCTAGCACTACTCCAAACGTTCCAATTTTCTGTGTAGTTTATATGGATTCTTTTGTATTTGTTCCCTTGTCCTAGGACTCAGGGTAGAATATGTGAGAGCTTGGTAGAGAGCAATATCTAGAATAGATTTTGTTCTGTATCCTGCACTTTTCAATGTTAGCTTACTATGTCTGTGTGTGTGTGTGTGTGTGTGTGTGTGTGTGTGTGTGTTGACTTTCTGCTTTTTATTTCTCTTATTCTTCATTCATGGTAGAATTCATGTATGTACAAATGAGAGAGAGAGAGAAAGAGAAAGAAGCACCCTCAAAGGGTCTGATCAGGCTGCAATTCCCTTCTAGTCTCACAGCCCATTGAATCCTGTAGTGTGTTTCAGACTAATCAGGTGGGAATTGAAACTACAGTTACCATGTAGGATTCAACTTTTCTTAAACAGTTGTATTATCACTGTGCCACGGAGCTGGCCCAACATTCTCTTAAGATACCTTTTTTCCATAGAATTTCATAATTTGTCCTCTAAGTAGACCTCTGGTGGCTGCTACCTAATCATTCCTCCAGGCAAATCTAGCATAAGAATATAATCAGAGTCCATATTTTTCCTATAGAGTACTGTGGAATAATGTAAATAGAACCAAATCATCTGAAACGCCTAAGTAATTTCTAAAGGCTCCATTGTATTAAAGCACTTTAATAAAGTAATTGATGTGCTCTGACCCTTCAAGGAAAGGTTTACACTCACACATATGCACACACACACACATACACATACATACATACATACACACACACAACATTTTAATTATTGTTGCTTAGAAAGATAAGCTATGTTTCTTGGAAATTTTACCTAATACCACCTTTGAGCATGCCTCTCACCCACAAGCACTAGTTTTTGGAAACTAGATAACATGCCACCACGATGAACATTTAAGCAACTCCTAGACATAGTTACGGGAGTTAATGTTCTCAGGAAGCTTACACATACTTTTCTCTCTCCTGGTCTCAGAGGATTAGGGTAAGTCTCAGAACACTGGGTGCAAGAAAAGTATCTAATTCATATATTCCAGAAGGAAGAGAAAAATGAGACAGTAACTTACCATGGTTCAGATAGAATTCTGCTGCCAGAATCATTCTACAACACCATATGCTTTTATTATGCTCTATTAAGAGAGGAAGATAGGTCAGAAAGAGAGGGGCAGGAGGAGATGGGTAAATATCCTTGACAAGCAGCCAGGATTAGTCACCTCCGGAAAGCAGGTACTGAAACAGATGGCCCATGGATTTGTTATATGTGCTCTGGTTATGTTCCTATATTTCATTACAGATCCTAGGAGTGGACAGCTCTTACAACACTCTATCTTAATTGCCAGATATTATGGTTTACATTGAAGAATTCTTCCTGTGAGTTAATTTTTATGAAACAGTTATGTTCATCCTCAGTCAACATTATAAATGATAAGTTGGTTCCTTGTTTTACTTGGCGAATACTTATTTCATGAAGGAAAATAGACTATGATGAACAGTAATCTTAGTTGCATGCTAAGCTTTTCTGGAAGGCTCCTTGGTTTGAGGGGTGGTGAAGAGGACGATAACTTGAAAGAGTTCTACTGGGCAAATGGGAACTTCTTTCAGTGTATGTCTCAGGCCATATAGCTCTGTTGCCATAGGGAGGAGAAAGAGGGGGAGGAAGAAAAGGAGCAGGACCAGAACTACCTCACTGTAACTAGCCCTAAATACACCTCAATGACATGCCCTGAGCCTTTCTCAAAAAATGATGATGTATGGGACCAGCAATTAGCGTAATGCCTATGCCACTGAATTCCCATGTAGTCGACTGGAGTTCGAGTCCTGGATCCAGTGGCTTAAACTCACACCAGGCGCATGTGCGTGCATGCCCAAGATCCTGAGAGGAGAATGGAGGAGAAGGAATTGTGGTGTGGCCATCCCCCCGGAGGGTGATTTCTCACTTTCTGTCTCTCTGTCTCTCTCTGTCTTTCTGGCAAGTGCACACGCCCTATAGCAAAAACCTCTAAAAAATAATGACGATGTAAACATCCTCCTTAGACTGTTGCTAGAGGGAAAGGGTAAAGAATGTGAAGATTGGGACCAGCAGATGGCAAAATGGCTATGTCACTGGATTCCCATGTAGTCAACCACAGTTTGAGTCCTGGACCCGGTGGCTTAAACTCATGCCAGGCACATGTGCATGCATGCCCAAGATTCTGAGAGGAGAATGGAGGAGAAGGGATTGCAGCATGGCCATCCTCCCTGGGGGATGATTTCTTGCTTTCTATCTCTCTGTCTCTCTCTGTCTTTCTGGTGAGCACACGCACCCTATAGCAAAAACCTCTCCAAAAAAAAAAAAAAAGTATGTGAAGATTTCTTTAGTCTTTGTTTTGCTCCACTCTGTTTCTAATAACAGAAAATACCTAAGTCTGGGTAATTTAAAAGAGTAGAGGTTTACTCAGCTCTTGGTTTGCAGGTCCAAGGTCCAGAGGCCATGTCTAGTGAAGGTTAGTCAGAATCCTAAGGGATCACATTGAACAGAGGGTGGCTGTGTTCATCAATCTCTCCTTGTCTGATTCCCTTTATAAGCCAACCAGGAACCAATCATGGGGATCCTAGTTTTATCACTCACAAATAGCACCATATTCAGCTTCATGAAGGTAATAAGTTTCTTCTTAATATATTTATAATACAATCAAATTCTAACATATGAAGTTTTGGGAGTAATTCAGACTATAGCAGTCTTCATCATTTCTTCACGTCCTCATTTCTTTTTTTATCACATCAAATTCCTTGGTCCAGCATAAGAACCGCTTCACTGGAGATGCCCTTAATTGTCTCGTCTCACTCTTTCTTGTTCTACTTACCTGGAAATTCTAACTCAGCTAAACTCAACTTTTCACCTATTCCAATCTAAGAAATCTTTATGGAGAAACATTGTTAGAGAAGAATTACACATCTTAGATGACTGGACTAACTAGGAATTTCTGACGATGAATTTTAAATGAGCATTCAGTACTGCTAGAAAGTCTTCCATAGTGCATTCATTTTTTCTATTCTCTGAGATGGCAATTGCATACCTCTTGTTCTGAAATCAACACCTCCTCCCACCTCATATAAATGGATTACTTCACTTATTTTATAGGAAAAAAATGGATGCAAAAAAGACAAGAACTTCCTCAGTTTCCCATGATTTAAGCAACCAATCTACCTGCCTCTATTTCTGTATATTCTACATTTCCTTTAAATAAGAGGAAGACAAGGATCTGCTCTTACCTAAGTCAAGTACCTCTTCTGTTCTGGATCCCATCCACCCAAATCTCCTGAAAGATTACTATTGAATTAATCAAGTTTTTCTCCTGCATCATCATTTTTCTTTGACTTTATGGGAACATTTTAATATGCATACATACATGTTAATTGTACCACTCCTAAAAAAACAAAAAGCCAAAAGCCCCTTTGACATCATACCTTCTTCTCAACTATACTATTTCTCTGATGCTATAAAAATATCCTGTCTTCAAGTTATTTCTCTTTTTCTCTCTAGCTCATGCTAATGTCATTGTTTTTATATCACTGTACTAAAATTATTCTTATCAAGGTTGTCACTGATCTATATTTTGCCAAAACTAATGGTTCCTATTGTCTTATTTGATCTTTTCACAACACTTGATGTGGTTCACCACATCCCTTTTTTTGATATGTGTTCTTTTCTTGGCTTCTTATCACATTTTATTATTTTGTTTCTTATGGTAAAAATATATAAGATTTATCCTGTTAGCAAACATCTAAGTACATAATGCAGTGTTGTTAGCTGTAAGTTCAGTGTTGTACAGCTGTAAGTACAGTGTTGTATAGATTTCTAGAAGTTTTTAATTTTGCATGACTGAAACTTTATGCTTATTCAACAGAAACTTCCCATTTTTTCCTCTTGCACCTGTCTCTGAA
This sequence comes from Tupaia belangeri chinensis, assembly GCF_000334495.1. Lineage (NCBI taxonomy): Eukaryota > Metazoa > Chordata > Mammalia > Scandentia > Tupaiidae > Tupaia > Tupaia belangeri. The sequence goes on from NW_006204238.1 coordinate 3,507,004, forward strand.
AACCATCATTCTTCTCTCATCTTTGATGAGGCTGACTACTTTAGAAACCTCATAAAAACAGAGTCACACAGTATTTGTCCTTCAGTGATTGGTTTATTTCATTGACAATAATGTTATCAAGGTTCATAGAATGTATGACAGGATTTCCCCATTTTTCATGACTGAGAAATAGTCCATTTGTATGTATGTACTACATTTTATTTATTCACTCAGTCACTGATGGGCATTTGGGCTGTGAACAATGGTGCAATGAACATGGGGATGCAGATCCTGATTCAAGAACCTGATTTCAATTCTTTTGTATAAATACTTAAGAGTGGGATTTCTGAATCATATGGTCATTCTAGTTGTAGAAAAACCTTCAAACTGTTATCTGGAGAGATTGCACCATTTTATATCCCCAGCAACCATGTACAAGGATTATAATTTCTCATATCCTTGCCAATACTATTTTCTGTAGTTTTGGTAAAACAAACAAACAAACAAACAAAAAAACAAAAAAAAATCAGAAAATTAAGTACATAAAAGCAACTGGACAGAAACTTGACTTAACTATGGCTTGAGAAGAAGACCTAGGGCAGGTAGCCAGCTGGGAGCTGACTGGATGTCAGTAATGTGACATGGCAGCAAATGTGTGTATGGATGCTGGGCTGCAACACCAGGAAGAGCTTCAAGATTCCATGGAGATACTGGAAAACAGTGTGGTATGGAAGGAGGCTTGGGCATGAAGAATTAGAATTGTGGGCAAGAACTTTACCATGTTATTAACTCTAGTGCTTATAAAAACCAGAGGGGAATATAGCCATCTCTTCTCAAATATGTAAAAGAAAGGATTTTGGATTTCTAAAGTAATGCAACCAACAAGAGAATACTACTCATCCATAGAGAATGAAAAAAATCCCTGTCATTTGACCCAATGTGGAAGAACCTAGAAGATATAATGCCAAATGAATTAAGCTAGACTATGAAAGACAAAGACTACATGTCCCCATTTAACATGTACTAGATAAGAACACTCAGTTGGAATAATGCATGCACATTTATGTTTATTATAGCATTATTCATAATTGCTAAGACATGGAACCAATCCAAATGTTTACAAACAGATGAATGGATTAGAAAAGTGTGGCATGTATACTCTATGGAATACTACTCAGCCGTTAAAAAATAACAAGACCCTGGCATTCAATAGAAAATGGATGAATATGGAAGATTTGCTGCCAAGTGAAACAAACCAGGCTGTGAAAGAGAGACATTGTATGTCTCCACTTAACATATACTGGCTGTCCATACTCTGTGGTGGAAATGGGTTGAAGGACATAGAAACATTGAAAATGGTTCTAGATTCTGGAGTCAATATAGGAGGAGGGTGAGAGAAGAAGGAAAGTGTAAGAAAGGAAATGAAGAAAGAAAATAGAGAGACAGGACACATTTATGGACACAGTAGTAGGTTATTATTGGTTGATGATAATGTGTTTGGTTTCTCAACTGGACTGGTGTGAAGAGTATTCATGTTGGGTAAATTCAATTTACAAGCAAAATGATGTATAGAGACTAAATGCATAAAATGAAAAATAATAAAAAGGAAAACAAGAAAAAATATAAAATAGAAGGAATAGAGTAATGGTAGATACAAAGAAATGCTGGGCTTGGGGGAAGCAGTTCATGTGAAAAGTTTTAATGTACAGAAGAATGTATGAAAATAAAGAGAAGAAGCTATAGGATGATACATCACAGCAGAGTAAAAAGCATAAACAATTTAATATATATATATATGCGTGTGTGTTTGTGTGTGTGTATATTTTTTAAAGCCTACTAGAACTATTAACAAATACGCACTACATAATGTAATGTTCAGTGTTAAAGATAAATATGTGTATATCTTTGACTTGATTATTATATACTGTATGCATGCCTTAAAAATATACACAAAGATATACACTGATTATTTATAAACTAGAAATCATAACTTAAAAAAAATTCGATACAAACATCCCTCAAAAATAAAGCATAGCCACCCAAGAATAAAATTTAAATGGATGAAGATTTTGTTAAACTAAAAAGAAAAGAATAATCTTTTTTCAGTGTGATTTTAAACTAACTCATCCTCTCTAATGGAAGCATTGAACAGAGGTTGGGTGGCCATCTTCCAAACATCTGCTCTAGCACAGGATTTGAGCTGATGGCCTCTAAATTATTTTTTGGCTCCAAGACACTGTTTGATTTTGGGTATGCTATGTAACCTTTTTCAATACAAATTTTCTTACCTAAAAATGGGGGTTGGGTATAGTAAGACTGTTATGTGAATGAAATGGAATAATCAGCATAAAACGTTTATCATAATGCCTGACACTTAACAAGTTCTCAGTAAATGAGTTATAAGTTATATAAAGTAACCTAGTGAAGTCTTGACAACTGAATAAATCACATCTCACCAATCATTATTTATGTCTGAACTCTCCTAATCTTTATCTATTTTTTAAATCTCTACCTTCATTACTTACAGTTTTATTTATTGTTTCATTGCCTGGAAGGACTTAATGATTTATTAGCAGGCAGGATATGAACTGAAAATTGAATACAGCAGGAACAGATCTCCATTTAGGAACTGAAAGTTACACTCATGGCTACTGGATTAAGAACAATATTTTAGCATGTCAGTAGATGAAATTTAATTTTTCTCTTATGTCAGCATAATTATTAAGACTGATTCACTGTGATAAAAGATATATTGATTCTAGGCTGTAATCATTCCATTACCCAAACACAAAATGGGATTCTCTGAATCATTCCCTAAGTCAACATGCACTTAGGATGTAACTTCGAGGACGGAATTTTAGGGAGAAAACAATAATCTCAAGCTTGAAATGTTTTAAACATGTTTCTCCCAAAAAGCCAACTTCATCTAAGGGACATTTAGACCACTGTAATTCATCTAAGGGACATTTAGACCACTGTAATAGAATATACAATAATATCTGGCACAAGTATTTGCTTATAGAATGCTGATAAATAAAAGATTGGAAAGATTTTTTTAAAGCATACTTAAAATCTAGAAATATAAGAACAAAATTATCTGCACTCTATTGGAAGGTATAATATCATAAAGGGCAACCGAAGATACTAGAAACTGTATAGGAGGAGGTGGGTATCAGGGTAAGGGAGGGAGGGAATCAGGGAAAAATAAAAACATTTAATAAAAACAAAAATGAAAATTTATCTGATGATGATAATGTACATGTTAGCATCTATGACTTGACTAATATGCAGTGTATTTACATTGGGGAAACCATTTTGTAAACTGTAAGGATATACAGTGATTAAATAAAAATAAAAAATAATAAAGTTGCTCAAAAATAAAGGTGTGTGATTTGTGCAAACAGTAACTTAAACATGGCTCATCTACTTTGGTCTTAATTGTTCAAAGATCGTCCCATAAATGTTTTAGAATGCTGCTGTGTGTAGGATTTTAAGTCACACACTTTATTAGTATCAGAAATTTACTTTATCAAGTCAACCTGGTTACGCTTTGGAAATCATATATAGTATCTACCGCCTTTCCCTCCAATGTATTATTATAATTGGGCATTTCTTTTTCAGATCATAACTGGCCATTTGAACTCCTAGAGTAGAGTAAGCCACTTACCACCTTTGTGTTTCAGTTTTCACACCCATGACATTGTTATATCAATAATTTATTCCTTAAAAAAAGAGGGATCCTATATTGGTACATTTGGAACCTTTGAAATAAAACATGTATGATGACACCAAGTCAGTAAAATTAGGCCGTTTCATTCAGAGATTTCTTTCAGTAATATACTCTGGCTAGTCAGAGAACTAGAATTTGAATGCAGATCATGTAGCATTTGGTCCAGTGTTTCTCTGCTTAATCTCATAGGTAACATAAAACTAACTCATGTCTAGGACTGGCAGGTGGCGTGGTAGTTAAAGGCATTGGACTCCCACATGGCCAACCATGATTTAAGTTTGGAACCTGGTGGCTTCCTTTCTCACTTCCTTCTGTCTCTCTCTGGTCAGATTAGAAAATAACAAATAAGGGACCAGCAGTTGGCATAATGGCTATGTCACTGGACTCCCATGTAGTCGACTGCAGTTCGAGTCCTGGACCTGGTGGATTAAATTCACGCCTGGCGCTTGTGTGTGCATGTCCAAGATCCCGAGAGGAGAATGGAAGAGAAGGGACTGCAGTGTAGCCATCCCCCCTGGAAGAGTGATTTTTCACTTTCTGTCTCTCTGTCTCTCTCTGTCTTTCTGGTGAGATCATGCACCCTATAGCAAAATCCTCTCAAAAAATAATAATAGTAACAAATAAAAGTTAAAATAGTTCTTTAAAAAAAAAATCTCAAATCTATTTCACCCAGCCTGTCACAGGACTGGGATTGTTTTTCTTTGATTGTGCTAACATGTTGTAATCTTTGTAACTTACTTGTATTCTCTCCCTTTTGCTTTTCTTTTTAATTACCAAGGGATATGTGCTCACCAGAGAGAGACAAAGAGAGGCACAGAGAAAGATAAAAGGAGACAGCATCTATCAGTGGAGAATGGCCATACCACAATCCCTTCATTTTTTATTCTTCTGGGATTTTATTCCTCTAGGTTCTCTTGTAATCCTAAGTATGTGAGTTTTTTTCCCCTGATGAAATCATATTGAGTTTACTTTAATTAAGTTCCTTAATGCTTTAAGTGACATATATAGCAACTGATCTTAAAATGAACTTGCCCAGTGGATGAACCTTGATAATATTATGCTAAGTGAAATAAGACAGTTGCCAAGAGAAAAATCCTGTAAAATTCCACTGATATGAGGTGTCTAAAATAGTTAAATTCAAACAAAAAGAAACAGAAAATAGAATGGTAGCTGCTGAAGCCCTGTAGGGGGAAGTCATCTAATGGGTATAATTTCAGTATTATAAGGTGAAAAAAGTTCTTGAGATTGCTCATACAATAACATGAATATACTTGGCACTACTGAACTGTACACTTAAAAATAGTTAAGATAGTAAGCTTTATGTTACTTTTCTCCCCCGACAATTGAAGAAGAAAATAACTCACCTAGGTAGATAAGCTTTATGGTTTTTTACATAAACACATGGGGGTTTACTCTGAAGTTTTCTGCAATGTTCATAATTCTTTGAAGCTCTAAAACCAAGGAAAGACCACTTATTTAGCTTTGTTCTCAGCTACAAGGCTGAAACCTTGTGTTTTTTTTGTTTGTTTGTTTGTTTGTTTGTTTTTTCCCTCTTCTGATGGCTTCATGGTTTAATGATGGCCAAATCGCCTTACCTTCTTAGGTCTCTGTTTTGTTAGTGAGATATTAGACTAATGTACATTGTCCACTTAGTATCCTGATGATAATAAAGTAATATATGGGAAGCTTCCAAATTCTTTAAATTGAAAATATCTTCCTGAGTGTGAAAACATGTTAGGATTCACATTGCCCAGAGATACCATCCAAGGACAATTTCTCTTCTTTTTCTTTTTTTAGAAATTTTCCAGAGGTGTGTTCACTCACCAGAGAGAGAAAAAGAGATAGAAAGAGGAACAGGGAGAAAGCACCACCGTGGGGCATGATCACACCACAATCCCTTCTCCATCTCATCAGGATTTGGGGTATGCACACACATGTGCCAGGCATATTTTTCAACTGCTGAGTCCAGGATTTAAACCACACAGTTGGCTATGAGAGATCAGCTTCCTTAACCACCAGGCCATGGCCAACCCCACAATTCTGCTTCTTGAATGGTGTTGGTGGCACCATATTGTGGTGCAATATGAGTTGGATTCAAGATACATTCATTCAGAAGTTTTAGACTAAACACTATTTTCTAGGCTGTGATGGTGCCAGAAATGGAGGTAAAGGAATCAGATCATAAATTTTTATTCTAGTGGCAGGAAGGAGATGGTAAGTAACTATGGGGAAAAAGACCTGTTGGAAAAAAATCACCTAATCTAGAGAAATGTTGTGATTATTGAAATAACTGAGCTCCAAGTCAACACAAATCCTACTGAAGATCTTCATTTTTCATTTTCACATTAAAATTTAGAACATGGGCACAGGGGTTGGAATCCCATTGTGTACCCTCACCCTGCAAACACTCTTAGTTCATTATCATGGGCTCTGGGCTCTGAATATTCGTTAAGCAGGGAAAAATTCAGTCTTTTTCTGTTATCTATGTTTTTAGAGGTTTTTTGTTGTGGTTGTTTTGTTTGCTTATGTGTTGTTTTGCCTTAGAGCACGTGCACTCATGAGAGAGAGAGACAGAGATAGAGAAAGAGGGAAAGTGAAAAATTACCCCTTGAGGGAATGACCATACAGAAATCCCTTCTCTTCCCTTCTCCTCCCAGAATCTTGGGCACACACTCACACATGCCCAGCGACTTTCAAGCCACCAGTTCCTATGGTCAGCCATGTGAGAATCCAACAATGCAATTGCTATACCATCTGCTGGCCCTCAGCCTTTTTTTTTTTTTTTTTTTTTTGAGAGGGTTTTGCTATAAGGCACATGTGCTCACGAGAAAGAGAGAGAAATAGAGAGCAAGAAATCACCCCCCGGGGGTGGATGGCCACACTGCAATTCCTTCTCCTCTATTCTCCTCTTGGGATCTTGGGTACACACACACATGTGCCCAGCATGAGTTTAAGCCACCGGGTCCGGGACTCAAACCGTGGTCAGCTACATGGGAGTTCAGTGACATAGCCATTACGCTAACTGCTGGTCCCTTTATTTTTAATAATCCTAAATATTGATAAAGAACTGACCTTGTCATGTCTCCAAGGGATGGTTTTGTGGTCTTACTCCTGCTCTTCATCCTAGAAATTGGAAAAAGGAAGAGAGTGTGTAGCCCAGGTGCTCATCCTGGAGACAGAGTAGTGCCCAGAAGCCTCTCTCCCTTCCTTCTGCCTTCTTCCAGTTGATGACAGTTGCTTGCAGCCATATTACACACATACACACATACACAAACATTATCTTTGTTCATGATAGAGTGTTGCACACACAAGTGAGAGAGAGATGACTACCCTCCACCAGGTCTGGTCACACTGTGATCCCCTTCCTCCAATTTTCCCTCGGGTTTTTGGCACACTCATACTTGCCTGTTACAGGCTGACCAGACTGGGGATTTGAACCATGTGTGGTGTGGCTTTTTTTGAGCATTAGTGATGTGCCATGGAGTCAAACCCATACTATACCTTATTTACCTTTGTCCTCATTTTCAAACTCTGATAAGGGTCATGGAAGAAAGCATCTCTGCCTTTTTCTTTTTTTCTTTTCTTTGCTTTTTTTTTTTGCATTTCTGCTTTTTAAAAATTTATTATTATTATTATTGTTATTTGGTTCCTGAGTGAGAGGCAGAGAAAGACGAGGCAAGCCCCCTCAACAGATCTTATACTGAGTAACTCCTCTCTTCTAGCCTTCTCAGATCCTTGGCATGCATTCCTGGCATGTGCAGGTAGATCTGGGAACTGAATCCATAATATTGCATAGGGATCCAACTTCACTTGAGCCGGCCCCACATTTCTGCTTTGACAGGCCCTCTCAGAAATGGTGGATGTAGTTGGAGAACACTGGCTGAACTTTTGGGTCACTCTGCAACCTAGGAGTCTGAAGGAAGTTGTGTCAGAGGTGAGGAAAAGACAATTGTTGGTTTTGCTCCATAAGTATAATTCTAAAAGGGTAATCTGACTTATCTCTAGGATACTGGAAAGCTCTCATGCAGGCAAAAGTCCAGTTCTGGGAGACCTAGTTAAATATATTCTATTATGTTCATAGGAAGAGATCAGACTAATAGCTACTATTTATCAAGGGCCTACCTTCCAACCATCAATTATATGTATAAATTCTAATCCTATAATAACCCTGTACATTAAAAGTTATTCCCGTCTTGCAGGTGTGCAGAGAGATTAAACACTCAGGCTCATGGAGTCCTAAGTGATGGAAATGGCTAGAGAGCTGTCAAGTTTCCAAATCCAAGCTTTTAAAGATAACATGTATGATATTTCTAACTGGACTAATGCACAGTGTATTCATGCTGGGAAAATTCATTTTACAAGGTGTAATGATATACAGTGATTGAATTATAAAACAAACTATGAAAAAAAATAGGTCTTTGTTATTTTTTCAAGATTCTCTGCATTGACAATTATAAATTCTACATATTGATTTGAGCTCTTTTAGAAACACTCATATTCATGTATTTTAACGTCTTAACTTACTTTTCCATTATGCTATAACTTTAAAGATGAGTCAAGATATCTTCTTAAATCCTTAAACAAATAAAGGATCAAACCTAACAATACTGGATTTCTGCCAGGATGAGATGAAAAGTTTGGTTTATGCCTTAAAATCTCAAATTGTGTTTTCTAGTCATGGCAGCCAAACGTTACACCACTTTCTATCTGATAAGAAAATATAAAGTGTGCACAGCTACATCACCTTTACAAGTACCAAGTACCAAAGTGGAACTTAAAATTCTAATGTCATGTTCAAAAGGACACTGCAATCGTGAAGCAGAGTGCCTCTCAACGGGTGACACATTGGTCCTTGACCCTGGGAGATGGCCTTGTGATTTTGATTGCACTTTTATCAAGGGCTTAGAGTCTTTCCCAGAATGTGGTTTTCAGCGGGAGTGTGTGTGTGGGGGGTTCATAGTTAATGTTTGGGCGAAAGTCACTTTATTTCTGCTGAAGGGGTTATTTTTCACCAGAATTCAGAAAAGACTTTGAGAAAGCTTCAGCTCATATCCTTTTTAAAGGGTCAGATTTCATTATGATATTTCCTGACAATCATAACAAATGTCCCTTCCCACATTCTAAGATGATGTTTTAATAAAAAAATTAAATGACAAAATAAATTTTACTAGAATCTTTTCTTTATTAAAAAAAAAGTAGCAAATGGAACCAACTTCTAATGATTACTTTTATGTTCTAGGCAATATTTTAGGTGCTTTAGTAAATATTGCCTAACCTTTATATGTAATGAACAAATGAGATAATTTTCTAAATGATAGAATTTGTCCTTATAAGATGGTATCATGATCAATTTTAACTATTTCAAGCAATGTTTTATAAAAAAGACCATCTTTTCTCTT
>NW_006204238.1:3516496-3521862 GCF_000334495.1 Tupaia belangeri chinensis
TCCCTTTTCATCTTTCAACAGAGTACTAAAAACCGATTCAATTTAATCATTTTTAAATACAAGATGATTATTATTAGCATACTGAACTACATACCATACTGAGATATTTTGAAGAACTATTGGCATATTCACAGCATACACTTATTGGACTAGACATCTATGTTTTTAAGTTTTTGTGCTTGTGTTACACTATTTTTTTTATTGTGACAAAATATACTGGACAGAAAATTCACCTCTTTATTATTTTTTTGTGAGATTTTTGCTATACGGCATGTGTGATTGCCAGAGAGAAAGAGAGACAGAAAGTAAGAGATCACCCCCCTGGGGGGATGGCCATGCCACAATCCTTTCTCCTCCATTCTCCATTTGGGAATTTTGGCACACATGCATGTGTGCCTGGTGTGAGTTTTAGGCCTCTGGGTATGGGACTCGACCCATGGTCAACCATGTGGGAGTTCAGTGATATAACCATTTTGCCACCTGCTGGTTACACTTTAAACTACTTTTAAGTATATTCGTTCTATGGCATCAAGTACATTCACATTGTTGTGTAACCAACACCACCATCTATCTCCAGAAAGTGTTCATCTTCCCCAGCTGAAGCTGTACCCATGAAACACTAACTCCCCATTCCTTCTTCTCTCTGGACCCTAGCAACTACCATTCTTCTGCTTCTATGAACTTGACTACTATGAGAGACTTCACAGAAGTAGAATTACATAATATCTTATATAATTTACAGTCCCTTTGTGATTGACTTATTTTACTTAGCGTAATGTTTGTAAATTTTGTCTATGTCGTAACATGTATCAGAGTTTCATTTCAAAGCTGAAAAACTGTATCACATAGATGGCCCCTGACTTAACAAGAATTGGACTTCTGATTTTTTTTTACTTTAGGATGGTCTTATTGGAGTACTATATACCTTTTCAGTATATGGTATTTTCAGCTTACATAAGTCAGGAGCATACATAAAATATATTTTATTTACCTAGTCATCTCTCAATGAACATTGGGTGTTGATACCTTTTGGCTATTTTGCATAGTGCTGTTATGAACATGTGTGAACAAATGTCTGGTTCAAGTTCTTGCTTTTACTTCTTTTGGGTATATTCTTAAAAGTGAAATTATCATACACAAAGTCCATGTTTAACTTTTAAAGCAATCCAATTGATATGGTTTTTATCTTTCATCTCTTGCTGCCATTTATATGTGCTGTTAGTGCGCCTGCCTTCAGCAAACTCTCTCTCCCTAATTATGTCACTTTGCACTTTGCTATTTATTGTCTTTTAACTGAAGAGTGAATTAGCTAAGCTTATTGTTAATTGTGCTTAGAATAGAAGTAAACAGGTTCTTAATGAGCCTTGGAGGGATGTTTATTTAAACATCAGCTTAGTAAGTTCATTTTATGACATGTATTTTAATAACTTAAAGGTGCTTCTATTTTTATATATTGTCACCTTATTGATAGTGTTCAAGAGGATTAAGGTTATAAGCTCTATGGCACAGCAGTAATATACTTCTCAAGGAAAGCTGGGTGCCATATGATGACTGTGGTTCAAATCCCTGATCCAGTCAGCTTGAAACACACCAAGCACGAATGTGAGTGGCCAAGATCCCATGGGCTGAAGGACTGGAGGAGGAAATTGCAGCATGAACAGACTCTGTGGAAGGTATTCCTCTTTTTCTCTCTCATACTTACCTCACACGTACATACATGCACACACACACACACACATACACACACATATGTGCTCTATTATGTATAAAAAAGATTATAGAAGTGGCAACTTTTAGGAAAGTAAGATACACACACACACACATACACACACATATGTGCTCTATTATGTATAAAAAAAGATTATAGAAGTGGCAACTTTTAGGAAAGTAAGATATCATAGTTATTTGAATTAAGATCCAGTAATCAAGATTCTAACTTACCTGTGTATGATTATGTATTCTTTGCATGGGCCAAACACTTGATGATGTCTGTAACATAAATTTTTCTTGGAAACTCATGAGTTAATATTAATTATAAATGCTTATTATGTATCTCTGTCAGAGCCTAAGCACAGTTTTGGGTTAGTGTGGAAGTACTGACTGAGTCTAAATCTTAGCCATAAAATGTCAGTATAAGCCTTTGTGCACCCCCCCAAAAAAAAACACATAATTTATTGGTGGTACAATGTTTTCGATAATAACCAACAACATTGCTCAAAATAAATAAATACTGGTAAATAACAAGGCCATTGGAAAATGATTTAATAATCATTTTTTATGGTTATTAATGTTAGATCCTTAGCCATGTATATGCAAGTCAGCCTAAGATAACCTCTCAATGGTCGTGAGAAGTTAATCTTCACACTTTTGAAAAATTTCCATCACTTCTACAGCATTTCGGGAAACTCTCTTTTCTGACACCTTGCCTTTTCTACACGAGTCAAACTGCTCCGTCAGCGCTAGGCACCTCACACTCCAAAGTAATCCTTGCACCTATACTTCGGGCAGAATTCTAAGGTAAGAAACAAGCCACCGCATAGTGAGAAGAACTCACAGCTGAGACTTCATGTGAGGTCTGGAAAATCAAGTATTGTTGCATTCTTTGATCTTTGATACTGTTATCACTCGGGTCTCACTTTATGGGCTACCTCACTACCTGACTATCCCTGAGTAATGGAAATAAATAAGCATATGAGCATGGGTACTCATATGTCTGATTCAAGGCCTGCTTTCATTTCTTTGGGTATATTCCTAGAAGTAGAATTATCATATACTGTTTCTAAGTTTAATTTTTTTTTTTTTTGGAGAGGTTTTTGCTATAGGGCGCATGCGCTCGCGAGACAGACAGAGAGACAGAGAGATAGAAAGCGAGAAATCCCCCCCCAGAGGGGATGGCCACACCGCAATCCCTTCTCCTCCATTCTCCTCTTGGGATCTTGGGCATGCATGCACACGCGCCCGGCCTGAGTTTTAAGCCACCAGGTCCGGGACACGAACTGCGGTCAACTACATGGGAGTGCAGCGACATAGCCATTATACTAATTGCTGGTCTCATCTAAGTTTAATTTTTAATACAATTTGATTGTTACAGCTTGGATTTCTTCTCTTGCTTCCATTTTTTTTTTCTTGTCCATTGGTTTTTAAAGTAGCAAGAACCGCTTACGTGGCCTTCTCTGTTTTTATTTTGACTTTATTCACTTTATTTTATTCATTTACAAAAGATGCTAATTAACCTAAATATCTATGAGCACATGTCTGCCTTTAAGCATAAAATTCAGTGAGCAGGATGAATCTTGTTGCCAGTTATTTGTACTGTCAGTGAAACATGTATGTATCATGTCTACACACACACACACACACACACACACACACACACTCACAGTCAATATCTCCCAGAGAGCAGTTATTTAACATTAATTTAGCTCCATTTCTCTGCATATTAATTCCTCAAAGTAAAAGACGCTTTGGATTAACTTTTAAGTTCATTTGGTAATCTCAGTCTAACTTTTTGTATATAGTGTAGCATTGTGACCTGAGACTCAGCTTTATGTTCTATATGTTGTGGTTTTTTTGTTTTTTTAAAGAATTATTTTATTTAACTTTATTTATTTATTTATTTATTTATTTTCATTTGACCAGAAAGGGACAGAGAGAGAGAGAGTGAGAGAGAGAGAAAGTGAGAAAGCAAGCTGCCAGGCCTGGGACTCAAACCACGGTCAACCATGTGGGAGTCTAGTGCTCTTAACCTCCACACCACCTCTTGTAATTTTAAAGGGGATAAAAATACAATAGCATTTTATTTTTAAATAGATTGAGATATTGGATCATCTGGAAAGTCATGACACATTTTTGCATAGACAAACAGAAAAGTATGTCATGACTTTCCCGACAACCCAATACCTTTGGGAAAAGTAGGCTTACAGATACATAAACTTTTTAGTACAGAATCCTAGAGTTAGACTGACTTACTCTTAGGGACTCAACTTGTCACCACCTGGCTAAAAGGGGACTCTAACATTCTCTGATAGGGCAGGGTGTCTATCATGAGAGGGGGGATCTGATAATCATTCCACTGCCCTTAATGGGACAGACTGAGAAATAGAAAGAGAAGGGCCAGAAGTGAGGAGAGAATTTTCTCCCTTCAAACGCTCTGCTCAATGTTCTTTTTTTTTTTTCAGTTCGCATTTCTTTAATGACTGATGATCTTTAGTATCATTTCATGTGCATTCAGTCTTTCATCATTACATATGATGACAATGGTAAGTTGTTTTTTTCAAAATATTTTGTATTTATTTACATTTAATCTTTTTTAAAAAAGAATTACTACTTTTTTATTTTAACTTTGCTTAATTACTTACTTCTCTTAATTTGACCAGAGAGGGACAGAGGGAGAGTGAGAAAGCAAGTTGCAAGGTCCAGGACTCGAACTGTGGTAGGCCATGTGGGAGCCCAGAGCCCTTAACCACCATGCCACCTGCAAGGCCCTAATCCCATATATCTTTACAGTGAACAACATTTCTTTTTTCCAGCACAAATACCATGCACATAAGTCAAGACAAAAATATTAATATATATAACCAGCAGCAAATAGTTTCTCATTTTTTGGTCAATTAAACATACTTCTACTTTTTTTTCCTTCTCCTTTCCCCCTCTGCTCCATTTTACATCAGATCTGAGTTTTGTCATTCTCTATAATCTCTTAAAAGACTTAAATTCTGCCTTGGGTCCTAGTTTTCATGTATGGTCCCACATCCAGTTGGACACCAGAATACTGCCCCGGTATCTTTTTTCTCTTCTGGTCTCCTAATTAAACTTCCTCTAATTGCCTTCTGGCTTTGTCTCAGTGCTATAAACTGTCAATTAAGCCTAACAGCCAATGATTGTTTATGATGGGTAACTTCACTCAATTTTTCTAGGATCTTAATCCTTTACAAAGAAGATCTTCATGTGTGTAATTTATCATTATACAAAATGTTTTATCTTAAGAATTGTCATTTAACTTCTCAGGTACTCACATTTATCTTTGAAGTTCTGGGGTTGGTTGAAAGGATCCCTAGGCTCCTACAGCTGTCATGTCCTATAACTGTAGTAGATTGGAGTATTGGAACCAATGGAACCAATTGGAACCAATGTTCCAGTTCTTCATCTCTCCATGCATGTTCCTGGGATAGCCTGATCATGAGCAGAGGATACTTCTCTACATCTTGACGTTGGAGTTGGCCATGAGACCTGCTCAGAATAGGGCATAAGGCACAGGATGCCAGTTCTGAGCCTAAGTCGTTTTTAAAAATTATTTATTTTATTTGTTATTATTATTTATTTATTTTTAATTCAACCAGAGAGAAACAGAGAAAGAAAGGGAAAGA
>NW_006204238.1:3522094-3532043 GCF_000334495.1 Tupaia belangeri chinensis
GAGAGAAAGCAAGGCACCGGGTCTGGGACTTGAACCATGGGAGTCTGGCACTTAAACCATCATGCCATCATGCCATCATGCCATATGCTGTGCCCCTGAGCCTAGGTTTTACAATGTCTTTCCCTTGTACATCTGCCATCGTTAAGAGAGAAGCTTTCCTTGTGTAGCCTGCCTGATCCCGAGGATGATGAGAGACATGTGGACCAGAGTCATTTCTTCCTGAAGTCAAGCTGTCCCAGCTACCTCAAACTTGTGAACAAGAAGTAAACTCTTATTGTTCCATGACACCGAGAATTTAAAGTGGTTATGCAGTGTTGTTGTGGAAATACCTAGGTGATAAAGCTTCCTTGGCTGTAGTGTTTTGCATATAGTGGACTCCATAAAAATTTATGGAATAATTCTATTAGCAGGAATTGTTTTATTGAACTTGTTTTGCATGCAGTACAATGGCAAAAATAAAATGTTCCCTGAATAACAGGTGTTATCAATCAGAAGACTAGTGACTGGGAGATAAAACTGTTCTATAAGGGAGTTCAGCTATGATGGCATATGTACCACAGGCTGGGGCCACACGGGAGGTCCAGGTTGAATTCCTGGCCCAACCTGAAGACAAGGAATGGTGTCATGTGCCTGTAATCTCAGCAACCTGAGAGACTGAGGCAGGAGGATTGTGGGTTTATGCCTGGCTGGGTCAAAAGTGAGACCCTGTCTAAAACAGGAGCTGGGAGTGGTAGTGCATCTGCAGTTTCAGATGAGAGACTGAGACAAGAGGATTGTGACGTGGTGAAATCTTACATTAAAAACAAACGTTAAAAACCTCCTGTATTCTGTAAGGAAAGATGGAGTGATAGCCATTGCTATACTTTCTTGGGCATTTCTTAACTCTCTTTACCCCTACTCCCACTTCCAACCCTACCCCTAGTTAGTACGTATCTGTTGCCAATCCTTAGAATCCCTTGCAAACTCCCTTCAGAATCTTCTTGAGTAACTTTGTAATTTTCCCAGCTATTTGTATCAGGCCATTCTAACCTAGATCATTTGGGGGAAGAAAAGAGGCTGCTAAAGAGATGAAAGATTTTAATGAGCCTCTTTTCACCAGAGTCTTTACAAATCAGGTCAGTTGCAATCTGATAGAAGCAGGGGATAGTTTGTAGTGGCTAAGTAGGAAATTGCACTGAGATATAGGACGACCTCTTTAAAATGACTTCTAATGTCTAATGAGTTCTTTTGAAGCAAATTGCAATGCTGAGAAATCCATAGTTTGGTGGTTACTATGGTACAAGGGGCTGGATCTTAGGGATCACAAAAGAGATCTCTTAATCCTGAGGATCATTTCAGACCTAGGATCTGAGAAAACAGGCACCTATTTCATTGATGTGCCATTGAAAAAGAAGTCAGGCAAATGTTCTAGGCCTATTAGCAGTAAGGATGCTGATACTCAAATAAAGTAAAAACATTGGGCCTAGAGCCTCTGAACTACCATGTGACAGGTCTGAGAATTAGATCTAAGTCTTCTGATTCCAGAATCCTCGTTACTTTCTATTATATTATACTAATAAATCCCATTTTGTTGTTACTGTTTTAGTTTTGTTTAGGGCACATGAGTTCACCAGAGAGAGACAGAAAGAGAGAGAGTTAAAATGAGAAATCACAGCCACTCCTAAGAAGATGGCCACACTACAACCCCTTCTTCATTCTCCTCTTGGGATTTTGGGCATGTATACACATGTGCTCAATGTGTTTTTCAAGCCATCAATCCGGGACTTGAAACATACAGTCTAGTATCTGGGATCCAGTCATCTTAACCTCCACACTACCTGATGGCTCATGCTTTTATTTTTATATTTTTATTGATCATCTGTAGTAATTTGTACAAAGAATTACTGGACATTAGAAACTGTACTATTATTTTTTTTAATTTTGCATAGATTATTTTCATTTTTATTTTTTCTTTTCTTTTTTAAAAATATTTTTTTCATTTTCTTTTATATATTCAATCACATTATTTAACTTACAAAGTGATTATTTCAACATGTGAACATTTCTCCTTAGTCCATTTGATAAAACTATAAAATTGTCTTCAACAGATAATACCACATTTCTTTGTCCCATTAATGCTTTGCCTCTCTATTTTTCTTCTAAATGTCCTTCCTCAGACTCTGCTCTTTCACACACACTATTATCTGGTATTCACATCCATTTACTGTGTTTCTATAGCCTTTAGTCAATCAGTTTCAGTCACAGAGTGTGGACACTCGGTATATATTCAGTGAGGACATACAATGTCTCTCTACTATTAACAGCAAGTACCTTTTCTTAAGTTCTTTCTTTGAGTGAAAACTTTTTGTCTATATTATTTGATTTCATTTTCATAACTGTATTGCTAGAGTAATAGTGTTATTTCCATTTCCAGATGAAAAAGCTGAGGTGCAGAGGAAAGAAATGATTTTTCTTTAAGTTCATGAGGCCAGAAATGTAAACCATGGGCTTTCAGCAGATTAAGGGAGTTTTCTCAAGATCAAGGGCTGGATAAATAACACATGGAAGATGAAAAACAGTGCAAGAGTCATAGGGATGGCTAGGAGAGGAAAGTCTTGGATATGAGGAGTCTAGAGGAAGGATTTCAAACTTTTTCTCTGAAGGCATTTGAAGGTTATATGGTTTCTGTTGCAACTTCTCAATTCTGCCTTGAAAGCAGTCATAAGATACGTAAACTAATGGACAAGGCTGTGTCCAATAAAACATTACATATGGACACCCAGATTTTAACTTCTCATAACTTAATGTCACAAAATACTACCCTCATTTGCCTGTTTTCCTCAACCAGTTAAAAATATAAAACCAGTCTTAGTATGCAGGCTGCGCAGTAACAGGCAGTAGGCCCATGGGCTCATGGGCCATAGTTGCTAACTCCTACTCTACTGTTGGCCAGTACATATCTGTACTGTACATATATAAAATATATTTATGTATGTATACATATATGTAATAGGAAGAATATTGTCATTCAAAATACAATGGAAATCTCTAGAAACTACATTTTGTAACCATCTCAAAAGCAGCAGAAGATGGAATTCAGCACAATCACCCCCTACCCCCACCCAAATCATTTGACCTTTAATGAAAACCTTGATGAGAGCTTTGGGCTTTTCTTAATCTTTCTGTACTGCAGTTTTTTCCTCTGAGAAATATGACTAATAAGAATGCTTATTGTCTGTTTCGGGGTCTCCAAAACCAACCTCAGGCTCAACAATTCACTAGGAGGACTCACACAACTGAGACTATGATCAGACACCTGCGATTTACTGCAGTGAAAGGACGCTAGGCAAAATCAGGAGAGGGAAAAGACAGATGGGGCAAAGTCTGGGGAAAACTAGGTTCAAGTTTCCTGTGGTCAGACAGGATGTGTTTAATCCTTTCAGCTATGAATTGTGACGATATACATGATATGCTGCCAACCAGCTTATTAGATTCTGAATACCTAGAAATTTTACTGGGGGGCAGATAAGATGGGCAGACTTTGCCACCATGTATCAAATTCCAGACACCCTAAAGGTAAGCAAGTATTCAACATAAACCATATTGTTTGTACTGAAAGTTTAAGCACAGGAAGCCACTCATCAAATCTAGGAATAGTCAGAAACCTCCTGAACTTCAAGTTCCTAGATGCCATCCAAGGCCTTTTCTTTTTCTTTCTTTTTAATTTGCTGGTGAGCATGTGAACTCACCTGAGAAGAGAGACAGAGAGAGAAAGTGAGAAAGCGCCCCCTAGTGTATGGTCATATCACAATCCCTTCCCCTCCATTTCTCCTCTGGGATCTTGGGCATGCTTGCACATGCAACCAATGTGTTTCTCAAGCTCCCAGGTCTGAGAAGTAGCCATGCAGTCAGCCATGTGGGATCAAGCCACCCTAACACCATGACACTGACTGAACCCACATGGGCAAACCTTCTTTTTTTTTTTTTTTTTTTTTTTGAGAGGTTTTTACTATAGGGCGCGTGCGCTCGACAGACAGAGAGAGACAGAGAGACAGAAAGTGAGAAATCACCCCCCAAGGGGGATGGTCACGCCGCAATCCCTTCTCCTCCATTCTCCTTTCGGGATCTTGGGCACGCACGCACACGCGCCCTGCGTGAGTTTTAAGCCACCGGGTCCGGGACACGAACCGTGGTCGACTACGTGGGAGTTCAGCGACATAGCCATTACGCTAACTGCTGGTTCCCAAGGTGAACCTTCTTAATAGGACTTTCTAAGGAAAGCAGTCATGCCTGCTATATTAGTTTTTGTTTTTTTCCTGTCAACTCTCCCAAAGTGGTGAGGATGAAATAAAATAATGTAATTAAATAATGCTTGGCAGAGAATGAACCCCTAAAACTACACATTTGCTCTGAGCAGAAGTTCATAAAGAGAAAAATCTCATAGGGTTTTACATATGGCTTGTTCTTTTGTGAATATATTGTGTGCTACTTATTATTATACACACATAACATCAAACAGAAAAAATGTCTATCATCATGAGGCTCAGGATTATCTTGAGAGGGGAGGATACTCATTCTCTTGACTCCTAAAGGTTTGTAGATTTGTTTGAAATTAACAAAGAGGAAGGGCCCTCTTGTAACTTTCCACTGCAGTATGAGGGAGTTATTATGATATAATCCAAGTAATTATATAATAGTAATTGAGAGGGAGACCAGCAGGTGGCGGGGTGGTTAAGGTGCTAGATACTCCTACATGGCAGACCATGGTTCAAGTCTTGCACCTGGTGGCTTGCTTTCTCACTTTCCCTCTCTTTCTCTTTCTCTTACTCTCTGTGTGTGTCTTACTCTGGTCAAATTAAAATAAATGAATGAATAAATAAAATGAAATTAAAAATAATTCTAAAAAAGAATAGCAATTGACAGAGTTACCTCTGTGGACTGCTCCACTATATGCCATTCTTTCCACTAAGGAAATGTGAGCATAGGATGGATGGCTCTATCGGTTCAGTCATTGCATTTGTATGAGGGAGAAAGTCATACTTCACTTTGTATTGTAGAAATTGTAGCAATTGTAAATTGATTCATTAAATGTCCAAGATGCCAGAGTTCCTCTTTCATTCTTTTGAGATACTGTTAATCCTCAATTATCTGCCAAAGGATTTTCCACTTTGTGGCTAATTTAGATGCTAATTTTTAATACCAGGCAGGGTCTCCTGACCACACAGAATGTTTTTCTTCATGTGCATGTGCAGATCTTTCTAGGCAATAAAAATGCTTTAATAAGATATTTACATTAAATCTTCTGCATAAAATAGCATATAAAATGTTTCATAGATAGAAAAGGTTTATGCATACACACACCTGATGTGGATACTAGAGTCAACCATTAGTTTTTTCCCCTAAAAACGCATTCTCTAAAGAAAGCAAAAAAATGATTATTCTGCTCTTGGGTTTTATATTAGTATCTACAATGAGCAGTTTTTCCTTTGTTGGTCAGCTAATGAATCTCCTGAGGACTGAGGAACTGAGAGCAAGCTAAAGATCATCAGCTCTAATAATCTAACACATTTCTGACAAATACCATAACCTTGAAACCATGATCACGTCTTAAACGGCGGGCATTATGCCACCGCAATGTTATCTCTGAAATATAGCAACATGGTCAGCCTATTCTGGAATGAGATTTCATCTTACTTTATTTTATAGAAATCACGGTCAAGAGTGTTCATTTTGTTTTTAAGTGCCTATTTTAATTATTCAAGGACTTTTAAAAAATCTACTTGGATCTAACTCAATCATATAGCCATTTTCAATTCTATCACATACAATTTAACATAGTGTATATGCTCCTTCATCACTTTAAACCTTTTGCCAAGTTGTAAACAGGAAATCTATAGTCACGAGAACAGTGTAATTAAAGAATAATAAAAAAATGCTTTACTACATTCTTAGGCTATACTCTACTTACTAAATAGTCAAGGCAAGGCAGATTGGATATAGCCATTGATGCTTATAGAGATTTAATTGTCTCTTCTTGAAATTTATGAAATCGAAGAATCATCATAGTTTAAAATACCAGGATGCAAATGTCTCAACAATGAATCTTTTGTAAACAGATGGTGTATTCTTTATGCCACAGGTCTGCTTAAGGATGGCATTCAATCTGAAACTTTAAATTATAAATTCATTACCTTGGACAATTTACATTTTTTAATTAAAGAATTATTTTAAACTGCATTTATTTATTTACTTATTTGTTTATTTTAATTTAACCAGAGAAGGACAGAGTGAGAAAGAGAACGAGAGAAGGAGGGAAAGTAAGAAATCAAGCCATCAGATCTGGGACTCAAACTGTGGTTGGCTATGTGAGAGTCCAGCGCCCTCAGCCACCACACCGCCTGCTGGCCCTGACAATTTACCTTCTGAGTAGGAAATATACCCAGATTTAAATTTCATGGCATTATTTTGGGATTTGGTCAGGTGCATGGAGTCCTGGTTGTCCAAGTAGGAGAGAAGGAGATGTGACAATCAGTTTAAGAACCCAACTCAGTGAAGAAGACATGACAATAAACCAGACACAATGTGAAAGAGGTAGCTCCCCTGGTCTGCGGGCAAATCAAGCGCATTTTGCTTTTGCTTAAAAATATTTCTGTATGTAGTAACTGGAAAAACCGTCTTGAGATCTTATAAACAACTATATTGGTTAAGGATTTGGGATCAAAAGTGAAAGATTAAATACAATGATCAAGTAAAAGTTCTACCTCTACATCAAAATCTTTTCAGGAAAGGAAGGGGTTTTCATTTACCTTCAAAGATGAGCATAATGAAACGTTCTTACTTTTATTGGCCCTAGTAGACTCAAGATCAACATTCAATAAAATGTTTATTCTGTTGAAATTATAGATTTGTTGAAGGTATTCACTTAAGTTATCCAATTTAAACCTGAAATTTAGATTAACTATCATATACTTCAAAGCCAGCTTTTACCTAGAAAGTCCACCTCTAGGAATTTAGCCAATAGATAAGCTATTATCTTTGCAAAGTATTAATAATACATATACTGAAATATTTTCACATGTTTCAATAGTAAATCAATTGGAAACAACCAAAATATCTATCAGTAATATCTGTTTAACTAATTAATATACACCAGAATAGTCTGCCAGCATTACAAACATATTAAGACAGTGATTACATGTACAACATGAAATGATCTTTATAGTATTTTAAGCAATATGCAGAAAACTGTATTATGGGCAACCATTTGCATACAAATATATATTTAATGCTTATATATAAAATGTGCAAATACATTTATGTATATTTGTGCTCAAAATGAATAAAACATCTTTAAAAGGACACAAAGTAATTGTTAACAATCTTTATCTCTTGGAAGGTGAAAAGTTGCAAGAGACAAGGAATGATAGGGATACTTAATTTCATCATTTATACCATTTTATACCTTTTGGATTTTGTGATGTGTATTATCTACTCAAAATTCGATTTTCGAAAGTTCACCTCTCTAGGAAGAATAAATGGAATCTTTCACCTGTTCTCCAGAATACTATGCTCTACACTCCCATTACAACACATATAGAACTGTATCCTATTAAGAGTTTTTCATTGAATTGTCTCACTGTGAGCTCCTTCAGCTAAGGAGTGATTTATGCGTTTTAACATGCACGAGATCATGCTATGATTTGGGTCAGCGGGTGATGTATTGCTTAAGACACTGGATCCCCACTTAGCCAATAGTGGTTCAAGAACCAGACCCAGTGGCTCAAAACTCACACAGGGCATGTGTGCATGTGTCCTTGCACAAAATCCTAAGTGGAGAATGGAGAAGAAGGGATTACAGTGTGGCCATTCCCCCTGGAGGACCGTTATCTTGCTTTCTATATCTGTCTCTTTCTCTGTGTCTCTGGTAAGCACACATGCCCTATGGAAAAAATAGCTCTGTCAAAAAACATATATATATATTATATAATATATGATATATATTATATATATATAATATATAGGTACATATATATATAATATATATACTATGATTTATGTATCATACAATTTTTTCAAAGTTAACAATTGCATTAATATTTTCTATATACTTATGGCTGATATATTGAAATGCTCAAAAACATGTTACTTACCTGTAACAATTTTTCCAAGTGCTCCCAGTCCCCAATAGTGCATCATGCCCATTTTCTCCCTGGTTTCCTCACTCTTGTGCCCTCCTACTTCCTGTTCCAGTATGCATCGCTCCCTAGAGCTAACAAAGTTAACAATTGCATTAATATTTTCTATATACTTATGGCTGATATATTGAAATGCTCAAAAACATGTTACTTACCTGTAACAATTTTTCCAAGTGCTCCCAGTCCCCAATAGTGCATCATGCCCATTTTCTCCCTGGTTTCCTCACTCTTGTGCCCTCCTACTTCCTGTTCCAGTATGCATCGCTCCCTAGAGCTAACAAGCAGTTGTCACCTAGAATGCTTTTCTACTTATTATATAGTGATGGGTGGTTAGGACAAGGCCCCCGTGATTGAGTCCTGGTGAGTTTCAAGGAGAGGAAATGAGGTAGATGGAGGCCCAATGGCAGCAGACTGTGCTCTGCTCTACTCAAAGTTCTGCCCTCTGGCATTTTGGGATACCTTTAGACTTCCGTCATCAGAACTGTGAGTCAGGTAAATATCTATTTTTGTGAATTACCTGCTCTAGGTTATTTGTATTACCAATGCAATAGTGAACTAAGACACTGTATAATTGACAATCTTTTCAATCTGTAAAGTTATGCTTTTAACTCTTACAATTATTTTTATTTCTTGTTTGCCAATTTTCTCCCTATTCTTTATATTCATTTGTCTTTTAAATAAAATTTTCATGCATATGTATGTTCTTAGAGATCTCTTTCCTCATTTGGTTTTAGTCTCTCCCTTTCCTGCTGGAGGCTTCATTCAAATATCTGGTGATTTTTGAAATGTCCACTCATATTAAGGAGCAGGACTCAATGAAAGTCTCATCTATGATGAGGGTAATTATGATAGATGATGATGATGTATGTCTATGTGTTGGGGAGGGTAAAGAATCTCTCCTTGACCTAACTCTGGTCAGGCTAATCCAAGCTGTCTTGGCCTTGACCTTCAATGTCCATTCTTGTCAGACCTACATAGCCCAATTATGTTAAGAATCATGCAGTTTAGGAAAAGCCTCACTTTTAATATTTGACTAGGTTCTTCACCAACTGTCTCACAACAGATATGACTCCAACCTGTCTTCGTTAAGAATCCTGTCAAGTCATTTTAACCAGAATTCTCCTTTACCCATGATGTTTCCTCTTAGTAGTTTTTCATCTGCCATCCCTGTCCTGCTCCTTGACTGTAAATACTCACTTGTTTATGTTATATTTGAGAAAATGAGTCTGATTTAATACTGAAGTCTCCTTTCCCTAGTTATAATACTTAATGAGTAAAATCTAGTTTTATTACTTTTTAAACTACTGATCAGCTCCAGTTTTCTTGAAGGGGGCACTTGAGGAATTCAGTTTATTAACTTGCATTGGCTAACATGATTAAGTGCCTGGTGTGGCTGTTTACTGAAATAGATACCTCTCCAGATAATGGAAGATTTTGTTTGTTTTTCTCAGAAACTCTTTAGGTTGTTCAGAAAAGAATCATCTAATCCTATACCTGTTTAGGCTTCTAGTTTGAGGGGAACTGGGCCAGTTAGGAAGCTACCACTTTGGGAACCAGCAGTTAGCATAAGGGCTATGTCGCTGGACTCCCACATAGTCGACCGCGGTCCGCGTCCCCGGACTTGGTGACTTAGAACTCACGCCGGGCACGTGTGCATGCGTGTCCAAGAACCCGAGAGGAGAATGGAATGGATTGCGGCGTGACCATCCCCCCTGGGGGGTGATTTCTCGCTTTCTGTCTCTATGTCTCTCTCTGTCTGGCGAGCACAGGCGCCC
>NW_006204238.1:3532074-3554073 GCF_000334495.1 Tupaia belangeri chinensis
AGGAAAAACCCTAAAAAAAAAAAAAAAAAAAACAAAGGAAGCTACCACTTTTACTGCTTAGTGGCATTTAAATTATAAGCAACTATCCTTACCTTCAATTTTGACATGCCTTCCACAGATTAATTTTTCCAGAGCAAAACCTTGGTTCCCTTTCTAGTGTTGGGGAAGAATCCTTGCCCATTTATATGGAATGAAGACCCAAAGACCTCACGGCTTTAAATCATAAACTTTTGACTCACCTTCCTCCTTGTAGCATCTTCCATAATACTTGGTGCTTCTAGCTTTTATGCTTTTTTCAGGATTCTGTGGAATTACTGTATTTCTTTTCTTCAGTATCTTCAGGCTCTTGGATTTCAGTTTTTTCTGCTCTTCTAAGTTCTTTACTTTCTGTCTTGCAGATATTCATTGATACCTGTTTAACTCCTTCTATATTCTCATTATATTTTTATAACTTTTAATATCTTCTTCTCTCTTTATCTCTCTCTGTTTGGGAAGTGGATATAGATAACATACATACTTAATCTGCAATGTTTTCTAAATTTATTCCAATCACATATTTTTATATGATTCCTTAGCTGGCAAAAATCACTGGACACAGATGTTGGTCTGTATTATGCCAAAGAGGCTTTTGCTGAATTCTTTTAAAATTAGCTCTAATCATATGATTTACACTTTTGGCCCTACCATTCTCATTCTCAAGCAATGTAATTTTTTAAGAAGATTTTTGTGATAAAGTGTGTGCAGTCTCTGGATAAAAACAGACAGAGACAGAGGGAAAGTGAAAAATCACCTCTCAGGGTAATGGGCATGCAGTAATTCTTTCTTCATTTTCCTATTGGGTTTTTGGACATCATGCACATGTACTTGGTATGCTTTTCAAGAGACTGGGTCTAGGACTTGAACCATGGAGTCAGGCATGTAGGATCTAGTACCTTAACTACTACACCACCTGCTGGCCCATGAAGCAACATAGCTAATAAAGTAGATATTGTTAAGCTCTACTGGTGCATAAGAGCTTTCATCTGGGTCAAAAAATGTGGTAGGTAAATTTATAACTCACTCTAGTAACAAAATTAATGAAAAAGTCACTCACATATTATAATATAGAGAGCATTTTTCTAACAAAATAATATAAAAATGGAAGAAACAAAAATACACCTTATTTTTTAAACTTTTATTTCTTTGACAGTGTTTTAAAAAATAAGTACTTATTACTGCCAAGGAGTATAAGAAAATATTGTGAAAAATTATGTCAACAAATCGATTAACTTAGATGAAAGGGATTAAAACATATTTTCTTATACTCCTTGGCAGAAATAAGTAATTATTTTTAAAAACATCACCAAAAAACTAAAGGTAAAAAAAAAATACTAAGACTGAATAATGAAGAAACAGAAAACCTGAAGAGACCAACACTGAGATGGAATCAATAATTCAAAAGTAACAATCCATAAAAAAAATAAATAAAATAAATAAGCCCATGACTGCATGGCTTCAGTGCTGAATTCTATCAAGCAATTAAAGAAGAACTAACATCAATTCTTCTCAAGCTTAAAAAAAAAAAATCGAAGTAGCAGGACTTCATTTCATAACACTAACATTACCCTGAAATCAAATCTAGACAAGGATACCGTGAGAAAAGAAAATTATAAGCAACTATCCCTAATGAATATAAATGTAAAAAGTCTCCAGAAAATATTAGCAACTCAAATTCAAAAACACTTTCAGAGGATAATTCACCATTATCAAGTGGAATTAACTCTGGGATGTGAGGATGGTTCAACATAGGCAAATCAATACATGTGATATACTACATCAACAAAATGAAAAATAAAAATTATATGATCATCTCAATGGATGCAAGAAAAAATTCCAAACATTACATTCAAGTTACAACCACAGTGAGATCTCACCCATACTTGTTAGAATGACTTTTTCAAAGAGATAAAAGGTTTGTTTTGGAGAGGGTGTGAAGAAATGGGAAGCTTTATACATTGTTGAGAATGTAAATCAGTATAGCTATTATAGAACACAGTAGGGAGGTTACTCAAAAAAACTAAAAATAAGAAAAGCATAGTACTCAATAATCCTACTGATGCACATTTATTTACAGGAACTGAAATCAAAACATTGAAGGAATACTTTCACTCCTATGTTTATTTCGGCTTTATTCACAATATCTAAGATATAGAACCAACCTGACTCTACCAAGGTATCAATGGTTAAAGAAAATATTATGTATATACACACAGGAATTTTATTCAGCCTTAAAAATAGGATAAACCCTGTTAGTTGAGACAAGAAAGATGAATCTGGAAGATAATATGCTAAACAAAATAAACCAGATACAGAAAAACAAATACTGCAAGGTCTCACTCATCTAGAATATAATAAAGTCGAACTCATAAAAATACAGAATGCAATGATTGGTAGCAGAGGCTGCAAGCTGAAGGCTGGCTAGTGGAAGAGAAATGGAACAGGGATTGTTTATGAAAGGGAACAAGTTTCAGATAGACAGGAGAAATAGACTTCAGATCTATTACATAGAGGAGTCACTATAGTCAATAATAACATATCATATATCTCAAAATAACTAAAATAATATATTTTAAGTGATAGGTAAATGAAGTGATAAATATGTTAATTAGCTTGATTTAGTCATGCCACATTGTATGCATATATCAAACACCATATTGTGACCCATAAATACATACAACTATAATTTGTCTGTCAAAAATTGTATTAATAATAAATGTTAAAATTATTTTAAACTTAAAAACCAAAAATTGCTGTTGTTTTCTAAAAATGAAACTATGATACTCATATTATTTATAATACATATGCTTTCTTTCCTATATATGCTAGATTTAATTGTTAACTTTATGAGCATTTTTAGATGTGCTTTTTCTCTTTTATTTATTAATTAAAAAATATTTTGTACATTTAATTACTATATACCAACATAGCTTATAAAATGAATTTTCTCAGCATGAACACACTGCACACTAGTCCAGTTAAAGATGTCATACAGTCATCAACAGACAGTCCTCTACTTCTGTATCCCTCAGATGTCCTGCCTCTCTATTTTTCTCCTTGATTCCCTTCTTCTCACCCTCTCCCAGCTCTTAACCTCCTCCCACACTACCCAGTATCTGAATCCTTTTCCATGCTTCAATATCCTCCAATCTTTCATTTCCTGACATTGAGTTTGGACATTCAGTATGTATTGGCATACTTTTTCCATCCAGTGTTCAATTTTCTTACACATTTAAATATATTTTTCAATGGAATCTTAAAAAACAATATTTGATACTTAAAACATATTCTTAGTATTAATATAGTATGTTAAGGTAAATTATTTTTAGAATTTTAACATATTTGAAGATACAATACTTCAGGAGATTGGAAGGAGGGTATGAAAGAGTGCCTTTTTTTGAGTATTGACTAGATATAGGAGGAAAGATGAAAGAAATCAATTTCCTTTTGTGTTTGCTGAAGGATAAATGGACAAAAACTCATAAAAGAATGAAGCAGTTTTTAGTTTGCTTCTTTGTTTGTTTCTTATTCAAGATCTTCTTGCATGGGTCAGAAAATTTGGGGCTTAAAACTTAGCCAATTTCATAGCAGAGGTATATTTTCAAATTGAATTGAGGGAAAGGTCTTTTGAGGTTAGTAAGAAGCATCAATAAGGGAGCTGAGGCAGCAGCTTTTACCTCAGGCTATTTCAAAAGTCAAGAGTGGAGCTAAGAATAGATGTCTGTAATGGCCAGTCCAGTTTTCAAACCACAGATACATGCTCTCTGGTCCCCATGCCAGCTTAGAGCATCTTCTTCGAATATGCAATGGTTAAATATCTTTGAAGAGACTCTGAGTCACTTCCCTACTCAACCTCAATTTTCTTTATCCCCCTGGTTCATTATTGGATTGAAAGTTGAGACAAGGACCAAGGAGAGGCTTCTAACTCAAGAGAGTAAATTGAGAATTGAGCACATTATTAATACTCTCCCATCTGTCCTCATGAAAAAAATAAGGGCCAATACAAACATGAACACATAGTTATGTTTAAACTCTAGGAAAGGAAGATCTGGGTATTGCAGGTATAAATGCTTGAGAAAACAAAACAAAACCAAGAAAAAGACAAGAACCCATGGGGAGAAGTAAGAACCGAAGTTTAGAGACACAAAGTGGTATTCCTAAGCTAAATTCGCCTAATAGGACCAGAGTAATAGGTACTATCCAGTTAATAAAAAAAACTTCCGCAAAACATCTATGGGTTTATATAGAAGATGACCTTTCAGTCAAGAAACCTAGAGCACATCAGAAGGTCACAATAAAAAATATATCAAAGATGTAGCAATCTTAGGAATCTATACCCCTCAAAATATGTATAATTGAACAATCAGAAACAATTTTAAAATAAATATCTTACTATCTTTTAAAAAATAAATAATAAAATGGATACACTAAAAATGTACAAGGGATTATAAAATAAGAAAATGATGATAGAAGAAATGGGTTTATTTTTTATTATCTTGCTTCGTTATGACCCTCATGCCTCAACCTCCTGAATAGCGAGGACTACAGGTGCACACCACCACACCTGGCTTTTAGGGTCAGAAAAGAAACCAATCCTGGGCTCCCATGTGGCATCAATCCATAGACCTGCAGCATCTTCTCAGTGTGCTATGGTGGTTGAGCTGTCAAAGACTTAATTTTTGGTACAGCTTTGATTGTATCCTCTTTCTTTAAGAAGATGTTTTATTCTACAGGTTTCTGCTGCATGGTATTCTCATGGATTTTTCTTCTACTTCTTGGACCAGCTCTCCTTCAGTCTGTCTCTACTATAATATTTTTAAATATTAGAGATAAGCTTTCTACTGAATCTTTTGTCCCTCTTCTGGATGAGATCACTGTTCTTATATTACAGAACAGCACCTGTATGCAAATATCTCCCAAATTTATATTTCTAGCCAAGGCTAATCATCTGAGTTCCAGGACTACCCACCTGCCATATACCATCTCTATTGGATTACCTCATTGAAAAAATATTCAAATTGCACTTCTGACTCTACAGTATTTCCCATGCTCCATCAAAATTTGATCTTCAGTAAATTCACTAGTTCTTTTCCTTTGGTAACCTTGTAAGGATAAAATGTCAACTGTATCTTTAGGCAGAATTGCTTATGATAAAACAGCCTCAAATTTCCAAGTTGAATCTGGACTAGGAGCAACTCTATATGCCTGACGTGGACATCGGTTTTAAGCTTTCCTGAATACAGTAACTCTTATAACTGTGTATGTCCCTTATGAAGATATGATAACTACTTCCTGGGCCTAAACTCCTGCCAAAGAATTAGGCTGTGTGCACATGTGACTATGAGGCTCTCCCAGGCTACTGGGAGGGGATTATAACATAGTTAATTCTTGAGGACTGTTGGTTATGAGGCACCTGAGTGAATTTGACACCTAAATTGAAATGATCTGTTAATGGAAAACATAGAAATATAGGGAAAATAAGATCACAATCCAGGAGTGAGTGGCTGAAGTGTTAGTCTGGAATCTGACTGCCTTCTGACCACATCACTGGATAGGTCTGAGAGCAGAATAAGCTGCTTCTTTCTCCTACATCCAGGGAACTGTGGTGATTCCTTATATCATGCTATCATTTCTTTCTTCCTCTCTCTCAACTGACTTCTCATCTAATCATTCAAAAGATCAGACATCTCTGAAATACTGTAAAAACAAACAAACAAACAAACAAAAACAAAAAACAAACAAACAAAAAAACAAAGCTAAAAGTAGAATTACCAGTGTAGGTTAACAAGTGAGGCAGTGATGACAAATGCTCCTGTAGCTGAATGTCTCAGAAAGGAAGAAACCATCATGGTTTTGCAGCGTACTTTATGGCAGAGAAAAAAATAAATTCTCAAGCATATGTGAAACAGATTGCAGTGACTGAGTGGAGAGTTATTACTTAAAAGATACATTATTTTTCCTCCTTTTACAGATTTTTTGAGGTAAGAAGGATAATTTTTTGATCCTTAATAGAATACCAACAAAAAGAGCCAAAACAAAACAAAACAAAAAAGAAAAGAAAAGGGAAGGAAGAAGAAAGGAAGAGATGAACAAACAAATGAAGGAAAAGGAAGGAAGGAATTATTTCAGTCATGTGCTACACTGTTTCTTTTCTTTAACTTTTTAATTTCTTAATTTTTTTAATTTTTATTTTTATAGGGCAAAAATTACAGAACTTTTTTTCCATGGAGAAATGTACATTCCTTTGTTTGTTTAATGCTTCTTTCCTTTTCCTCTCTCACTCACTGTCTCCCACTCACCCTTGCCACCCACTTTCTATCATCTGTTTCCCTCTTTATAGTCTCTGGTTTCTATCCTTATCCTCTTCACTATCATATATTCATATCTTTCAATTTATGCCATAGAGTACAGATATTCAGTACATAAAACATGCACATTCCATGTTTATTACAGCATTATTCACAATTGCCAAGACATGGAATCAACCTGTTACAAATCTGATGATCGGATTGAAAAACTGTGGCACATATACCCTATGGAATAGTAGTCAGTCATAAGAAATGATGAGACCCTATCTTTTGAGTCAAAGTAGCAGAATGTAGAGGACTTCATGTTAAGTGAAGCAAGCCAGACTTTGAAAGGTACAAACTGTTTACATGGTTTCTGTAGTCTTCTTTAACTTAAGATTCTGTTCTTACCACTTCTGATGCATAGCATACTACTGTACCTATTTTGGTTCTACCTGCAAAGTAGGTTTATAAATTATGTAGTAAAGTCTGTTACTAATACCTAGGGATAATGCTTTATTCCAGTTTATTTACCAATAAATAAATATAATGGCAAAATATATAATTTAATTACCCATTTTTTCCTCTCAAGTAGGCCAGATAACTTTTTGTCCTTTCAGAAAATTCCTAACCAATTGCTACAAGACAAAGTTTTGACACTGCTGAGAATTTCTTTCTTTTTTTAGAATTATTTTATTTAAGTGTATTTATTTATTTATTTTCAATTTGACCAGATGCAGGGGCGGGGGAGAGAGAAAGAGAGAGAGAGAGAGAAAGTAAGCCATCAGGTCTGGGACTTGAACTATAGTCAGCCATGTGGGAGTCCAGTGCCCTTAACCACCATGCCACTTGCTCGACCCACTACTGAAAATTTCTAAAATCCATTAACTGATAAAATATAAAAAATTAACTTCATACCAAACCTTGAAGACAGAACTTATTATAAGGTCTTTGATCAAAGACACAAAATATTTAGGCAACAACAGCAACAAGGAAAAAGCTTGACAAGTCCAAAGAATCAAAGGATAGTTCCAACAACTTTGTACATATATAAACAAGAATTTTAAAATACTTACAGAATACAAACTGTGAGCTACTTGATGGTAATACATGAAATCTCATTACAAAGATTTCGAATAAATATATAATGACTTTGTCATAAATAGAGCAATGAATCTTTCAATTCTTGCAGCATAATGATAGTTCACTAGATAAAATGATATGTGTAGAAACACATCAGTTAATTTCCTGCCTACCAAGGTACAATGGCACTAAAGTAGACTTACAAAAACTGCTTGATTTCTTTTGGTGTACCGGGAACTCAAAGTGTTGATGAGCTGCAATTAACCCTGGAATTACCATGCTCATAGTCAATAGTTCTCACTTCAAAGTTTCACCAATTTCAATA
The DNA here is from genome assembly GCF_000334495.1 of Tupaia belangeri chinensis. Classification (NCBI taxonomy): domain Eukaryota; kingdom Metazoa; phylum Chordata; class Mammalia; order Scandentia; family Tupaiidae; genus Tupaia; species Tupaia belangeri. The sequence continues at coordinate 3,539,806 of NW_006204238.1, forward strand.
AAAGTGGATGCAGGTCCAGATGGTGTTGCAATAGTAATGTGATGTGTTGTGATGTTGTACCTACATAAGAAAGTCCCAGGTACATGTCTCAAGGCCTCTTTGTACATGGGGAGTGGGGTGCACATGTACATGACCATGATACTGGTTTGCTGAACCTGGGGGGTCAGTCATGGTGCAAGGGTCTGTTGACAGTGCCTGTCTTTCTACCTTTCTCTTTTTCTCTGTTTCTTTCTCTTATTGAAGAAATAGGTATATAAACAGATTTATATATATTTATATATTTATACATATATAAACATATAAGTAGATCTATTAATGCACATAAACTTACAGAAGATGAGGAACACATTTGTATTAACTGCACATATCAAAATTTATGGGTGAATAAAATGTCCTAGTTTAGGCAGGGTTTTAGAGGAACAAAGATGAGACACATTAAAGTTTAGACACTATTGAGAATTAAGCACATGGTCATCAGTATGGTAGGCACTGGGGTGATAGAAACAAAAATTTCTTTCTTCTGAAATGTTTGCAAAACAAATAGGAAGACAAAGTACATCTTAGAGAAGACTGCAAACTAGTATGCTATCTTCTGTACACACTATTTTTATTAGAAAACTAAGGTTAATGAAGTTTTCAAAATCATAGTTCCTTTCCTTTTTTGCAATGCATAGGTAGGCTCGTTGTTACATATGACTTTGATCTGGGGTTACTTCTTGGTTACTTCTGTGTCTTGAATTCTAGCATTAGCTTTCTGCTGTTTATGTATCTAATCATTCCTCCTTCCCTTCTCCACATGACGCCTTACCCCAATGATAAGCACAGAATCGATGCTAGGTAAACACTTATCACTTGCTTGATGATACACTTAATGTAGGTAAGTCTTATATTGGTTACAAAAAAAGTTTGTGAGCAAAGTTGTGACTCTGGTAGTAGATTTACAACATTGACTGAAGATGTTGGGAGAGAAAGAACACAATGGTAGAGGGGGGAAAAAAAAAATCAAGGGAGGTGACCATGATTGAATGGAGTAGAACTTATCTGGGATCAGTAAGAGATAAGGCTGAATCTCCAGTTGGCAGTCTTAAAGCTAAGGGTATGAAACTTTGTTATTGACCTTACAATTGTGGTATTTCAGGAATATAAACTTGACATTGATATGCTAAAGGGATTTGAGTAGTGTGATGCAAGTTTGACATGTCCCATACATTTCATTCATATGATCTTACCATTCTTTCAAAATTAGTGAGATTAGGCTGGACTTGCAATGAAGTATTTACTTATTGTGACATTAGTTTTGGTCCCTGGTTGAAGAGATTGATTTTTCACCTCCATTTATAGCAATGAAATCTAATTGAAGAGCTTTTAAGCAAGCTACTCTGACACATTGATGTGGGTGATTTTTTTATAGCATTTCTGAAATCCTGGAGACTGTTGTTGTTTTTTTTTTTCCTTTTGTCTAGTCTGAATGCCATTTACATTTGAAAGAATCAAGACATGAAATCCTCCTAAACCTGTTCAAACACAAAAGTGGCTGCAGATATAATTCTGTCAATTGTCTTCATAAGCTGTGTGTTCTCTCCAGCCTTGAATATAGTTGAAGAGACTCAGAAAGTGAAGGAAATGTGTAATCAATAACTTTGCTGTTCTTTAAGACATTTGAAAGAGTACTTGGCATTTAAAGGAAATATTTTTTTAAAGGAAATATTTTTCTTAGAAAAAATAGATATTGAGCCATACTTTATGGGTATCTCTAAACAAAATATGCTTTTGATAAGGAAATAAATTATAGGAACAGATACTCTGAAAAAATATACTTTAATTTGAAAAATATATACAGCTAAAATGTAGCAAATATTGTATATGCTTGTATAACACCACTCAATATTTCTGTGTAAATTATTCCATAAGTTCTGATAGGGACTTTTTCTGTTGAATGTGGGTATAACTCTTGAAATAAATCCAATTAACTTAATATAGGTGCCTGAGAGTGTGTTCCTTTTGAACTCTTACTTTTCACATCAGCCCATTCCTCCTACTTTAGCTTCCCATGACCTCCCAATGTTAAGAAGACATTCGAATTTGCAGAGGAATTTATCATTAGCATGAAATGTCTCAACCTCTGCCATGCCCACTCACTTTAAACCCATTATTTCATTCACAACTTAATCCTAGCACTTAGTATAATGCCCATCATAAGGTTGATATTTAGTTAATGTTTATTGAAAAATATTTACTGAACTTCTTTATTTTTGTCCCTTTTCTAGTCACTGACAATTTTTTCATTAAAGTAAATGGCATGTTGCATCTCTTATTCATTCTGGTCACATTTCTCCTTCTCTCTTACTTCTAGAATTATATTTTCATTACTTCTGGTTTTATGTTTCAGTTTCTAATTTTTAATTTTTATTGGAGAGTCTCTGGTCATTCACCATGCCCTTGATTACTTCTATTTTCAGTTCCTTAATTATTGAATCCCTAAAACTTCTTTAATTATTGAATCCCTAAAAGCTTCTGATATTTGAGTTATAAATCTGTTTCCTGAAATATTATGTTGATCATCTCCTATCATATTCAATCTAGCTAATCCTCATTGTTAGAGACATTTTCTAGAATAAGAGGGGAGAGGCAGGGTGAAAATAATGTATGCTGGTTGATTAATCATCATTTCACTGACAATTATTTAGGCTCTGCCCTTTAAATCACCATTGTGTCTCAAACACTTTCTATATAATGATTGTTAATTCTCCTCAAAGTTACACTTGTTGCTTCTATTTTTTTTTCTTTTTCTCCATATCTACATAGTTTTCCTTAGCATATGCCAACAACAGTTCTGTGTTTCTGTGGTCTATGACTGTTTGCGTTTTTAGAACTACAGAACATCATTTATGGAGAGAGCAAGCTGAAACACAAAGGCATAAGTGTATGGGGTGATCTAGTCTTCTTGCATTTCCTAAGTATTCTTCTCTCTCCATTGCCCTGTTCCAGTGAGTGACCTGTTATATTCTAAGTTTTCATCTACCTTCCAGGTGCTAAAAAATATTTCCTTAGTTCAAGGGAAATATTCAGAAACAAAAACAGTAAAGGGGTTTATGTGAAATATTTCAAAGGGCACCATTTTGAATATAATCACACTGGAAGCAAAGGTCACATGATCACAACCAGCTTGAGAATGACTATCCTCCCAGGACAGTAGTTGTTCAAGTACAAGTTTCTCAGAAGTAAGCCATCCTATCATGAGAGGTCTATGCTGGGTAAAGGTGGTCTCTTCAGTTCCAATCATCTGAGAAGAGACAGCGAATTCCTTTGACTATTTCTTTGAGTGACCTGCCAAGGTACATGCTTCATGTACATAGCTGACTATATCTTCCTCAGTCACTTAAATGTGTAAGTATCTCCTGCTACTATTAGTAGACTATTGTAATAGTTGTACGTACTTTTCCTATCATTTAAAAAGGAAATCATTGGGACCAGCAGTTGGTGTAATGGCTATGTCACTGGACTCCCATGTGGTCGACCACAGTCCGAGTCCCAGACCCAGTGGCTTAAACTCATGCTGGGCATGTGTGCATGTGTGCCCAAGATCCCAAGAGGAGAATGGAGGAGAAGGAATTGTGGCAATGGCCATCATTCTATATCCTAGAGATATATAGAGGACAGAGAGACAGAAAGCAAGAAATCAGCCCTCAGGAGAGATGGCCACACAGCAATCTCTTCTCCTCCATCCTCCTCTAAGGAATTTTGAGCATGCATGTACATGCACCCAGCATGAGTTTTAAGCCTCCGGGCCCAGGACTCAAAATGCAGTCAACCACGTAGGAATCCAGCAATGTAACCATTGCGCCATCTGCTGATCCCCACATAGAATGTTTTAGAATAATAGATTTTAATGAAGTATGGTGGATATTATGTTTTTTATTTGCTAAGTGCTTGTACAAAGATTATAAAAATTATTCAGGTAGCTTCCACAAAACTAGATAGAATCCAGGATGCCCAGAGAGTTCCAGAATTTTCAAGGGTAATAGACAACTGGCTATAATCTGTCTACCTACATTGATCTCAGATTTCCTTTAGATCTCTGCTCAAATGTCACTTTCATTATAATGCCTTCCTTGAATATCCCATTTAAAATGGAACCACTCTTCCTCAGCTTTACCAAACCCATATATCTCACTCCACATGGCTTAGTAAGTGTACAGTAGGATTTGAATCTCCATTTTCCTGACTGCAGATCCTATCTACTCCTATGCCATACTACCTAGTTGCCTAGGAATAATATAAAGTAGTAACTCTTTATATTTAAATATTTTTATAGTTTGTGACAAATTGTCACATACATTATTTTTAATAAAATGATGATAAAGCCATTAACTTTGTGTGTTTCTCTTTCAGGTTCTGTGTTGTCATATTTTAAAATGTGGTAGGAGCAACAGGGGTTCTTGAAATTCCCATTGGACTTATTATAAAATTGTAAATGGTCCAAAAGTCTTTTGAGGACCTGCTAGGAACAAATATTTTTAAAATATAAGCAAACCTTTAAGAACAGGTATTAAATCTTTTCAGAATGCCTACAATGGCCCCAACATAGTATAATTATATCCTTTTGCTCAGTTTTATTTTCTGGAATCTGTGTCTGCACTTGACTCGACATGGCTTACACCTAATTTTTCTTCTTTTCATTTTCTCATTGCATTAGAGTTGATGTGCTTCCTCTCTCTTCAGTTTTTGCATTCTTCAGTCTGTTTAGCCATTGCCTTTCAGGTTATAGTTTGTCCGTTTATTCTAGCTGTCCTCTACCCTGCCATCTGACCTCACTATCTGTACTAGAACAGCTTGGGTATTCTTCCCTGATGTGGCTTAAACTTATCAATCATATTTAAATGGAGAAGATGATGGTTTTGACTGTTGAGGCTTGGAAGAGAGAGACTTAAGTCAATAGGAAACTAAAGAAATGAAGAATCCTCATGTATTGGTTTCTTAGGGCTGTTTTACAAAATTACCACAAACATCATGGCTTTAAGCAACAGAATATATTATTTCAAAGTCCTGTAAGCTAGAAGTGTGAAACCAAGTTGCTGGCAGGAATTGTTTCCTTCTGGAAGCTCTAAGGAGAAGTCTATTTCATATCTCTCTCTTAGATTCTGGTGGTTGTTGGCAATCCTTGGTGTTCTTTCACTTGTAGAAGTCACTCCAATCTCTGCCTTTATCATTACACATTCGTCTTCCCTCTGCGCCTCTGTGTCTTCACCCAGTCTTCTTATAAGATATAAGAAGATATATTTGTCTCCCTCCAAAATTCACCAAGTTAATAATAGAAGGTGGGATCTTTGGGAAGTAATTAGGTTAGTAGGGCTCTGTGCACAGGAATGGGCTTACTGTTCCTATAAAAGAGACACCAGAGAGCTAGCTTGTCCCTTCCACTATGTGAAGACAAAGCTTGAAGGCTACATCTATTACTCAGAATATAAGTCTCTGCCAGATACCAAATCTGTCAGTTCCTTGATGTTAGACTTCTCAGCCTCCAGAACTATGAAAAAAAAAAACCCCTTCTGTTCTTGAATCGCTACCTGGTTTATGATATTTTGTTATAGCAGCATGAAAGGATTAAGCTGGAACACCATTCATTAGATTTAGAGCTCACTTGAATCCAGTGTGACCTAATCTGAAAAAATTACATATTTAAATACCTTGTTCCCAAATAAGGTAACATTCTGAAGTTCTGGGTTGACAGGAATTTTTTAGAGAATAATATTTAACCCCGTATACCTTGAGATCTGTTTTTGCCTTTCAAAGAAGTACTAGTACTAGGCGGTGTTCTTATAAGTAATTATACCCCATTAGGAAACAGTGAATGGTACAAACATTTCCTGTGCATGAATCTATTCTTATGTCCAAATACTGGAGTCTCAGGTTATACAACCTGTGAAAAAAAATTTTCTATGTTCCATTAAGGGAATACATTTAACATCTGCTACATGCTAAATACTTACTAGCCTATTTATAAAGCAAAAGTAACACATTTATTTATCCATCCCCAAATCCTATATTTATTGGCCCCATTTTATAGATGAAGCAAGGGTATTAAAAAGCTGAATAACTTGACCAAATAGTCTTAATGAGTCAAGGAGCCAGGATTTGAAATCTCATCTATTCATGCTTATGCCATAAAAAAAAGAAGTAAAACAAAGTGAAGAAACTCCAAGTGAGTAATTGAATAAGACCCTATGAAAGAAAAAAGTTTATGAAAGAACAAAAATATAAAGGAAAGTAGTTTCTGTGTATGTGGTTCAAAAAAGAAATAGAAAATATGTAGTCAACATAGTAGCCAAACATTTAGCCAAAAGCCTACGACACTTTTATCATATTTTTGGCATAAGGATATTAGTGGACTTGGGAGCAGAAAATAGAATGGCATCTATATGGTCTCTAAAATTGTTGAAACATGGAAAAAGAGAATAGATAAAGAGAGTAGATGCTGGTTACCAGGGGCTGGAGTACAGGCTGGAACTGGGAAGATGTTGGTCAAATGATGCAAGATTTCAGTAAGGAGGAGTAAGTTCTAAATACTGTATTACTCCATCTGCAGTGGTTCAACAGTAACAAAATGCTCCTCTGTGATTCTGAGATCACATGGGAAGGTCCTGGATTTGCATTCCAAGGTCTCCCTGAATATGCTAGACATGAAAGTGATTATGATCTTGGCTGCCTGGGGCTGGGAGGATGGCTCAAGGCATGAAGGCTCTCTTGGGGTTGCCTCTCTCCTTCTCTCTCTCTGTCTCAGAAGGAATAAATAAGCATGAAAAAAGCTGTTGTATAACATTAAGACTGCACATAATGACAATGTATTGTGTACTTGAACAATGCTGAAAGTAGATTTTAATTGTTCTTATCACAAAAAAATTATGCATATAGGAGGTAATACACATTGATTAGTTTGATTTGGCCATTCCAAATGTATACATATGTCAACACATCATGTGGTATACCACTACGATTCACAATTTTTAATTTGTGAATTAAAATAAATAAATAATGAAATGGAATTGCATAGAGTTTTTGAGATTAGAATAAGCCATGGGAGTCTCAGAACTGTGTTCTTTTAAGTGAAAATGCTTTTAGATTTCTGGTATTCACTGGTTTCGCCAGTATTGCTCAGGAAAACCATTAATCATTGTTCAAGTAAATATGTCTCTTCCTACACTGACCTTGTAGGAGACTACACAGAAATGTTTAAGGGAGTGGGGGTAGCTTGAGTATCCAACACAGCCTTTGTACCTGCTTTGGTGACTTCTCTTGGGGGTCACATTTGACATTATTTTTGCTGTTTGTTGTGTTTTCCCTAGAGTCTGTGGCATGACTCCTTAATAGCAGGTACACATATCTCTTGCAGTGAATTTCACCTGTTTTGGGAAATCATTATCTACTCATTTTAGGTGATTCCCTGAATGAAAGTCTAATAGACTCGATAGAGTGCAAACCATTTGAAACATACCTTCTAAGTGTAGTGAAAATATAACCAGGTTCACTTTATGTATATAGATTTTTTTCTTCTTAAATCATTTTCCCTTTGTTCTTCCTTAGTATTTAGTGAGGTTCTGTACTTTTGAAATCCACATGGCTTAGAGCTACAGAGAACTACAGAGAATAAAAGGAAGTGGATAGGTTCAAATTCAGATAAGGGCTTTAGGTGGAGACAACATCAGCAATATTTAAAAACCAGAATTAGAAAAGGGAGAGAAAGTCAGGGCAGCTCAGTCTGCTTTATCCATTAAACTCTTTCTTCTGGTACCAATACCTTGGCATTCTTGATATTAATCTCAATAAAGAAATCAATCTCTGAGAGAGGAAAAGCAGGACTTGGATTACAGTGTGGCAACAAAAATGTTAGTTTCTCAATCTGGTCATGAAATTGTCCTCATCAGAAAGTTAAGTAAATATTATACTCTAGGGGGTCAGAAAGGCCTTGGGAAGCCTCCAAACCAACAAGAAAATGATATCTTACTGTTCAGTGAATCGGTTGATTATATTGTTTAAAGAGAATTGCTGTCCTAAAGGTCTAGAATAAAATAATAAATGTGAAAAAAGGAAGAATGCAATGGAGAGCCAGTTACTAGGGTACAGTTTCCCTCCAAAGTCTCCTGTTACTTTAGTTCACCAGGTCCTTTGCTGATACTGAGGATTAGAGGATGATGCCCAACTGAAAATAAAAAGAGCCTAGCTTTCTACCAGGTAAAACAATCACTCTCTCTCTCTCTATATATATATATATATATATATTTTTTTTTTCCAGCAGAGGTGTTTTTCTAATATCCTTGGCGAAGCAGTGCTTTTATTCTGTATAAGTGTTTGGGCATACCACCTTTATTAACACTGTCTTCTATACCCTTCTTTTCTGTCATAGTATAACCTTGCTGACACTGGGGACAACTTTATCCTCACTTTCACAATAATTAGTGCTTTGATGTCTATCAAATTGGATTGTAAATAGAATCTCACCATTTTCCTCCTCAAGCAGAGATATTTTAAACCTTTCTCATATATCATGCACACACACACACACATATCTATATATGCAGAAAATATTCTACATAGTTCTGTTAGCAGAGAATTCACTGACTTACAAAATATTCCACATAACCAAAAAGTAATAAAAACAAATTGATGTGCTCAATTTTTTCTTTTAACTGAGATGTTTTAGATAATCTTCAGGTGTGTAAAAACTTGAGCCTTCAGTATGCTAAGGAGAATATACTCTAGAGAAAAACACTTTTTCAACATGTACCAGAAGCATATTTTTTTCCCGGATCCCATTTATTCTTTCTGACATGTATACCGAGACACCCTACCAACGACTTAGAGTTCTACTCTAGACTGGAGATTAACACACAGCATTGCTGTACAGCATCTCATTAATTTGGTCCAGAGACAGCAGGACACTCCAACTCCAGCTTTGCTAATCTGCCTCCTAATTCCTCTTCCTCCTTTTGTTCTGCTTCTGTCCTTCCCATCACCTATACTGTGACCTGTCTCCTCCTTTTTCTCATTCCTTTATTCCCTGTTCATTTCTGTTTGTGGAATCCCTTGATTGGAGAGAGGAGAATGAGTTTATGTCATCCGGTCTACATACCTTGTAGAGGGAATCTGTATATAGTCATCAGAACTTAGATCAGAACTTAGCCCTTGAACTTAGATCTGCTTCTACAGCTTCTCCACATCTTTATCCTGCAGGAATCAAGTGAAACCAAAGGCACTTCCCTAGAAAGTCTTAACAAAGTGTTCTGGAAGATGAGCGTGGAATGGGAAAACACTAAATTTGCCTCTCTGTTGCTGGAGAGAGCTGAAGTCAGGTGTGTCTTTGGGAGAAATTTCACTTGCTTTCATTAGTGTTGTCAGTCGTGTAAACTATGTGTAAACTGCCAGCAGTTCTCCTGACAGCCAACTTTCTCAAGCACTACCCAGGGAACTTCATCTTTAAACTATTGATGAATAGAAGGTTAAATTTTAATTCTTTGTCAATTGAAACTTGCTAATTAAAATTCCATGTCCTTCATCTTGGAGACCTTTGAAAAACAGAGTATAGAAGCTTGTCTAGAGATAGCATAGCTACCACCTGCCTGGAAGCTTTTATGTCCGAGATGCTATAAATGTTAATTTCCTATCAATTCAGACTCATAGGAAAATCACCAGGTTTTCTGCTCTCTTTGCATTAGTCTTTTCATCTATTTATTTAATTTTTTTTAGGTTTTGCTATAGTGTGCTTGCATTCACCAGAGACAGAGAGAGGGAAAGTGAGAAATCATTCCCTGCCATAATCCCTTCTCCACCATTCTCTTTTAGGGATTTTGAGCACACACATATTTTTCAAGCCACTGGTTGGGGACTTAAACCACACAGTTGGTCATGTAGGATCCAGCCACCTTAACCACCATGCCATCTGCCTGGCCCAGTCACTCTCTCTCTTTTTAAAATCTTGCCAGGGGGCTTATGCACTCACTAGAGAGGGGGGGGAGAAAGAGAGAGGGGAGAGAGAGAGAGAGAGAAAGAGAGAGAGAGAGAAAGTGCCCCCTAGGGGGAATGGTCACAGCATAATCCCTTCTCCTCCATTTTCCCTCCTTTCAGGATTTCAGCCACTCATGCACAAACACCAATCAGTCGTGTGAGATCCAACTGTCTTAACCATCAGGCCAAGAGGTGGCCCTGTATCAATGATTTATAAAGCATCTTCCCAGGCCTGTCCTTCATCCTTCCTTTCAGAAGACTTCTCCACATCTTTATCCTGGGGAAATCAAGTGAAACCAAAGGACAGCTTTGAAAAATGAAAGAAAGGATAAAGCTTCAAAGCACAGAGCCAATTTCTTTTCTTTCAGTTTGTTTTCACGGTATGTTGTTTCTTTTCTTTTTTTTCTTTTTTCTTTTTTCCTTTTTTGCAAAGGTTTTTGCTATAGGGCATGTGTGCTCACCAAAAAGATAGAGACAGAGAGATCAAAAGTGAGAAATCACCCCCCAGAAGGGATGGTCACTTTGCAATTCTTTCTCCTCCATTCTCCTCTAGGGATCTTGGGCATGCATGCACAAACGCCCAGAGTGAGTTTAAGTCACTGGTCCAGGATTCGAACCGCAGTTGACTACATGGGAGTCCAGCAATGTAGCCATTACTCCATCTGCTGGCCCCAGGGTATGCTATTTCTGTGGGTAACTATGTTGTTGCTTTCTTGTATACACTTCCAGAGAAAGTCATTGACATCTCCTTTAGGATTAAAACTATGCAAGTATTTGGTGTCAATATCACCTCTCTGATTGGCGAGGTACTTGGCAGTGTCTTGCACACTCATACTCTAAGATGCATGGTCCTGCAGACACTGTTGGTGTCCTTGGCACCCATTCTTGAGCCCATCAATGACTTTTTAATGCAACCACCTGTGACTAAGGAGTAGTGTCTAGGAAAGACCATTGACCAATGACAGAAGAAAATTGGTGGATAAATAACCCAGCCTCCTCAATCTCCAGGTAAGATGTTTTGGAAGCATGTTCTGTAGGACATCATAGTTTCCCAGCAGGATGGAACTCCAGTTCTCATGATGATATCCTGCTTTATTAGTGCAAGTGCCTTGACTTTCCTCCCTCTCCCCCTGTATCACGTCTCACTCCCCCACTGGTCCCTCTTAGTCCCCTCCCAAATAAACTACTTGGACTAAATATTAGTTTTTGTTTTGTTTTGTTTTTAGAGAGATTTTTGCTATGAGGCACATGTGCTCATCAGAGAGACAGAGAGACAGAAAAAGAGAAATTTCTTCCAGTGGGGATAGCCATGCTGTAATCCCTTCTCCTCTCAGGATTTTAGGCATGCACACACCTGGCATAAGCATTAAAACTCCAGATCCAGGATTCAAACAGCAGTCAACTATGTGGGAGTCCAGTGAAATAACCATGACACCATCTGCTGCTCTCTTAAATTTCAGTTTTAAGGTTTGCTTTTTGATAATTGAAATGAAGTTTCATACAGACTGAATGCATTTTAAATTTTGAACATGAAAAATCTACGGTGTCATTAATAGTAATAGAAAAAGCTGTGTGTAGTTTAGAAAATTACCTTAAAATTCAGCTAGAACTTATGATCTAAGATCTATGCTTTTCAGTCTCAGGAAAACTCAATCTCATTTAATCATTTGTTTAAAACATATTTTTATGAGCTCTGATATAAAAGGTGTTCATAAAATTGCTATGTGGATATCAGTAAGTGTAATGTCTTTTCCTATGTATAAGACTATTTGATTGTATTATTGAAGACAATATGAATATTTATAAAAGTGAAAAGATAATAGATAATAGATGGGAATGCCAAGGAGTAAATGATCAAATGTAACATAAAAATAATGACAATATGGGGCCAGTAGGTGGTGGATGGTTCAGGCGCTGGACTCCCACATGCCTGACCACAGTTCAAGTCTCAGATCTGGTGGCTTGCCTTCTCATTTTCCTTTTATTTCTCTCTCTCTTGTCAAGTTAAAAAATAATAATAACAAATTAAATAAATATATTTTAAAAAATAGTGACACTATGTATGGTAGTTCAGAGAGGAAGATAAAGGTATGGGAAGTATCCTGCAAAATATCATGATGAGGCTCCCTGATGGGGCAAAGGAAGTTTCTGGGTGTAGAAAGGAGAATGTGTATATGTGTGTGTGTGTGTGTGTGTGTGTGTGTGTGTGTGTGTGTATGCATGTGTGTATGTCATTTAGATTTGGATAAAGTGGAAAATTCTTTTAGTAGAGCACTGAAGTTAAAAATACATAGGTACATTTTTCTCAGATTAAGAAGAACCTAAGGGACCAGCAGTTAGCATAATGGCTAACTCTCTGGACTCCCATGTAGTTGACCATGGTTTGCATCCCAGACCCGGTGGCTTAAAACTCACGCCAGGTGCATGTGCGTGCATACCCAAGATCCCGAGAGGAGAATGGAGGAGAAGGGATTGCAGCGTGGCCATCCTCCCTGGGGGTGAGTTCTCGCTTTCCGTCTCTCTGTCTCTGTCTATCTGGCGAGCGCACATGCCCTATAGCAAAAACCTCTAAAAAAAAAAAAAAGAGGAACCTAAATGTCAAGGTGAGAAGTTTGAGAGGTGAATATTATTTTTCTTTTTCTTTTTGTCATTTCTTAAAACAAAGTAGTAACATTTATTTGTTCTCGCATTTGTCCATTTCTTAAACACACACTGAACTTCTGCTGTTTTAGGCACACACTAGGATTTGTTATCTGAAGAAAGAAGTGAAGGACAAATAAGAAAAGGATTACCCAAAACTTGGATAATTGAGAAGTTAGAAAAATTGCGAGCAAGAACTGAGTTTGGTTTTGGACAAACTATGTAGTTACTTATTCACTAACTTTTCCAGAAAGATTCCAGGCAGGCCATTTTGAACACATATACAAGTTCTGTACAGTTTTAGAATGTGAGAGGTTTTACAGATTTATCTCACTCTCTGATTCTGTCCATTTTCTCCATTGGAAATCTTATGGAACCTAATTGGTACAAAGTACCATGGCTTTTTTTTTTTTTCTCATTAGGTGCATACACTCACCAAAGAGAGACAGAAGATGGTGAGAACTCATCCCCCCAGGAGGATGGCCATACCACAATCCCTTCTCCTCCATTCTCCTCCTGGGATTTTGGCCATGGACCCACAAGTGGCCAGCATAATTTTCAAGCCTCTGAAACATGGTCAGTCATGGGGAGTCCAGTGCCTTAAACACTACACCACCTACTGGCTCCAGCCATGGCATTTTTTGGAGTCCTTATTGATTATGGGACAGTTTGGGATATGGAAACTTAGACTCTAGCCAAGTAAATCTGCTCTGAGCTCTGCCTCCATCAGGTGGCTTTTTCAGCCCTCTCAGCTTGCTGAAGTCAACAGAGTTCCTGGTTTGGATCAGCTCTGCAGGAGTGATGAGCGAAATGGGCTCCAGGTGCAAGTCAAGGGCACCTGTCCATCAGATAAATATTTCACAAAGCCTTTGAAGTCTGTTTTGGTCCAGGAGTTCCAGGAAAATATAATCTATATAGCTGATGTTCCAACTTTTTATGGCATTTAAAGAGCTTTGATCGGGCTTTCCGTTACAGCTGCACTAGAGCCTGAGGATAGGCTTCTCTCTTTCTTCCTTTTTTTGTCCCCCATAATTTTGGTGGGTGAATGATTGGTGGCTTTTGTACTGTTATATTGCATGTCAACCAATGACAGCCAGAATGCTTCCGAATCCACATTTAATTTATTCGCAGCACAGCGTGCAGCCAGATGATGATGTTAAGTTAATGGGCTTTGCCTTAATGAGATAACTGTTTGCCTCCCAGGTCTGGAGGTTTATGCTAGTTTTATTCATCAGCCTTACCTAAGCAGATACAAGAAATTGGGATGTAGCTCTATGCTGACATGTTTTCAGGACCATTTGCAGAGAAACAAATGTTATGACTTCCTCCTCTGCTTCTGTTCTTTGGGGTATTTCAAGTTGTTCAAGTTGTTTTTTCTTTTTTTTTTTTTTTCCACCTCACCTCCAATCTTGGCAATTAAATGCAGCATATTCCCTAGGCCTCCCCCATGTAGTTAAGATGATGGAACTATTTAGGGTGCATGTATTCTATAAAATTGCATCTTAATCTCAACATGCTGTCATCAAACAGAACCTACAAGTACGTGTACTAGCTTTGTCTCTCTGTATAATGATCCCATCCTCCTCCTCTTACCCTTTTCTTCTTCCTTTACTCTCTTTCAATTCAGCA
>NW_006204238.1:3554085-3556835 GCF_000334495.1 Tupaia belangeri chinensis
ATTCTAGAAATAATACATTATGAAACCCTAACATCTTCCAAGGAAAGAGAAATTGATGAGATGCTTGGTTTTTGTTTTTTAAACTATTTTAGTCTTGCTTTTTATTCTCTCAGATTATTTATCTCCATTCACTTTAATTATCACTGAGTCTTTAACCCCTGCTAATGACCACTTCTGTCCTAGTCTGCCTTTCTGGTAATATGTAAATGCTTAGCAATGAGAAGAAAAGGGCAATAGCTCTATTAACACAACCAAATTGATTCACAATCAGACATCAACCAGTAACTGGATAAAAGTTTTACAAGCACTAAAGGTTAATAGAACCATTCTCCAGCCCATTTATCAAACCCAGCTTCCTGAGACTTTTTTGACCTCCTCCCCCAGACATGCAGCCATTGCAAAAGGACTTTTGGCATGGGAGGCATGTAGGTGGAAGTTATTTCTGAACATTAATAGCTTTTTAAACTATTGGACAATTACAGCACCCCAACATGTAGCCCCAGCTAGGTTCAGTATAAAGCAATTATATAGTTAATTTAACATTTATCTGAAAGACTGGCTTCTGAATTAAAAAGCTTGTTCAGTTGGAACTAGCACTTACTCATTGCATGGGGATTTTTACACAGGCTCTGTTTGCCAGTATGCAACACCGATGTGAAGCTCTTTTTGGGAATTGACTAGTTGAATCAGATCACAGCCCAATCAATTTCAGAATGAGCAGCCAGCTGGGTTGAAGCCATGCTTTCCATTACTGGTTAATTGCTTTTGTATTTACGTGATTGGCTAATCCATCCTACAAAGCCAGGAGACATTAAAACAGACTGTAGATGGGAACTCACTGAAGGAACCAAACAATGGCACCCCCACGAGCCCATACACTATTCTCTGATTGTTCTAAATTGTAATTTCACCTTCTTCCTCCATCCTCAAACAATGGCATCTTGTATTTTACCTTTTGGAGACTCTATTTCATGAAACTCTTTTGAAAGATTCTGATCATCCATTTCACAGAGAGTTATGACAGTCTTTTCTCATTTATCTTTATATCTTGCTTTCTAGAAAGGAGAATTCGTGGCATTGTTGCCATATTCTCATAGCAAGAGTCTTGAAAATTTGGATCATTTTTAAAGTTGATTTATTTAGTTCATGAAATAGAATGATTTAGAAAGAAAGGGAGAGAGAAAAGCAGCTTGACAGGATCTCACACCACAAATTTCTCCCCATTTTCCCGAGTCAGCTAGGATTATAAGCATACATACCTGATATGTACAGGTTGACCAGAGAACCAAACCCATGATCTTCCTCATGGATTTAACTGAGCAATACTTTACTGCTGTGCCATCAGGTCAGCCTTCAAATAATTCTTTACCCTCTGAATGCCCTACTGGTTGAAATTCTGTCATGCATTTGAGGTGTAGTATTACTTTCCTTTGACTCATTGGGTAAAAGGTGGCATATTAAGGATATTCCAACCAGCATAATTCCAGTTTGGGGAACCAGGATGATAAGACTTACGAAATCTTCCTTAATAGGAAACCCTGAATGCTGGACATCCTACATTGGTACTTGAAAATAGCCTGTCACCAGCAATAACTCTTTGCAATGCAATTAAAGCAGCCTTGTTATGAACTCAGATGGTAGGCTCCTCAAAGTCACAAATCAAAATTCATCTTCCCCCTTTTTGACTGTCTTCAGCACTTTAATATAAAGAAACAGGTTTATCTTTAGGGCCATGT
The DNA here is from genome assembly GCF_000334495.1 of Tupaia belangeri chinensis. NCBI lineage: Eukaryota > Metazoa > Chordata > Mammalia > Scandentia > Tupaiidae > Tupaia > Tupaia belangeri. The sequence continues at coordinate 3,555,822 of NW_006204238.1, forward strand.
GCTTAGATTCTGAGAATTTATTTTTGGAACTGTATCCAAAGAGAGCAGGTTACATATTTATGCACTGTTACAAGCTATCTATTTTAATAAAGGTGTATTAAATAAGCTCTTCGTTTTACTTCAAGAATATGGACTGGGAACCAGCAGTTAGCGTAATGGCTATGTCGCTGGACTCCCACGTAGTCGACCGCGGTTCGTGTCCCGGACCTGGTGGCTTAAAAAACTCACGCCGGGCGCGTGTGCATGCGTGCCCAAGATCCCGAGAGGAGAATGGAGGAGAAGGGATTGCGGCGTGGCCATCCCCCCTGGGGGTGATTTCTCGCTTTTTGTCTCTATGTCTCTCTCTGTCTGTCTGGCGAGCGCACGCGCCCTACAGTGAAAATCTCTCCAAAAAAAAAAAAAAAAGAATACGGACTAATTATAATTTCTCTTTCCCATTTTTATAATTGCCAAAGTTAATACTCTTATTAATACTCATACAACATAGAGCTTACTATATATTACCATAGTTAAAAAGCCTACTAGATGCTAACATAGTAACTTTTTAAAAAATGCTTATTTAGTTTTTAAATTTATTTAATGAAAAAGAGATAGAAGAGAGGGAAACAGGTTCCTTCAACAGACTTTTGTCTTGATATGATCCCTCCAACCCTCCAGCTGGTCAGGCTCAATGAGCATACCGTATGTTTCGGGTCAGTCGAGGACCTGAACCATGGTCCTCCATTTGGCTCCAGCACTGCAGACTGGTCCCTACTGCCTATGCCACTGCTCTGAGACTTAGCCTATGGTACCTATTTAAAATGCAATTGGCCATTTGATCATTCACTTTTATTAATATCATTAATCTCTAGGGATGAAACTGCTACTTAAAAATATATTGTCTTTCATTATTTCAGGTGTTATTTGCTTTCTAGTATGCATTGCAGTATAACTGGTATTATACAACTTGAGCCATTTTTTTAAGTAATGAGGACAAAAATAAGAAGAATTGGGCTTTTATTTCAGCAGCAGGAA
>NW_006204238.1:3556866-3582204 GCF_000334495.1 Tupaia belangeri chinensis
CTAATTATGGTTAAACAGACTGCTCTTGGCAGACAAAGTTGATGTTACTGCCCAGGTAGAGGTATTGACTGAAGCTATCTGAATACTGAATGAGCACTTCCAACCAAACCAAGACTGTGACTCAATCTGTTTCCGCTGGTACCTGAGCAGCAATCATTAGGATCTCTTCCCTTTGATTCTAATGTTGCCATCCTCAGACAGAATTGGTTACAGTACTGATACATCCAAGAAAGCTTGAAGACATATGTGAAGAAACTAACCTAAGGGAGATACCCAGAGTTAGACAGGGGACATAATATTTAAAAGACAGACAAATAACTGAATGATTGTTCTGTGAGACATGTGGTGGTTACCACATTTACCTCTAATAGGATGAAACTTAATTAAAGATACTGATCTAGAGATGACTCACAAAACCTGTGAAGAAAGTGGATCCATTGATTGATTTGGTCTTCACTAATTCCCATTTAAAAGAATACTTACATTAATTTAAGTAGGAAAAAATATTCCAGTCTTTCATGATCTAAATAGATCAGTAAAAGTATCTATTTGAAATATGATTAAACAAAAAACAAAAGGTGCAAAATAATGTTCTTGGATTCTCAGGAAAATTTATTATTTTTAGTGTAATAACTGTCTGTCCTAGTATTTATAACTAGGTTTGGTGTGTCTGTACTTTACCCAACCTGCCCTGAAATGCTTGTCAGCACAGTAATCATTTTGTTTCATCAACAAATCTCAATTTCCTTAAAGGGAACACTAAACTCAGATTTCCTCCCTCAGATTGCTAACCTTCTCAGCATTTTTACAAAAGGTTGGCATAATCTCTTCACTATCCATGCTATCCCTTTTCTAATGATAATAATAATAATAATAGTAACAATATATTGAATGCTTACTAAATCCCAGTTCCTATAATGACTGAATACACACACGCACACACACACGATAATATATGTAATACATATATATAAAATTAATGCGTACATTAGTTTACTATATATATATATGAAGATGATAAAAGAGACCTTCAAAAAGTTCATAGAAAATGCTTAGTATGAAAAACTATGCACGGATTTCAATTTTTTGCACCCAAATCAACTCATACCTTAATTCCATTTTCCAGAAATCTTTTAAAATTCCTCATGTGTGTGTGTGTGTGTGTGTGTGTGTGCATGTGCACTGATAGGTAGATAGACAGATGATAGGTAGATAGATGGACAAATATTAATTTCTCCACATCTCAATCTTCTCTTTCTTCTTATACATAGTAAGAACTCTGTCTTTACTGAATCATTGAACTAATGGACATAATTTAATGGCAAGATGTTGGAGTCAGTCATTTATAAAGTTAAAGAAAGGGCTGTGGGAAACAGGCAGCTCTAATTCTGTGAATCTGTAGTACCACCAGAATTGTCCTGCTTTTCTCTCTGCATCTCTCTGTATATTGACTTTCAGCCCATTCTGATAGCCTACCTCATGCCATCCTATGAAAGAAATATCACACTGGGAAGAAGGAGCATGAAACCAGAGTTTGGGCATGGGGTTTTGGGTCAACCACATAGGCATAAATCCTGGAATTCTTCAGAACATCTGGTCAGCCACACACGCAGAGACAGAAGACTCAAGAGCAGCCCAAAGGGGAAAAACAGAGACCTAGGACAAATGGGCTCACAGTGCATCCAATTGGTCTGAGTTAACAGTGAGGACTTGAACATGTCAAAAAGTCACTCCAAAGTTCAGGGTCCTTGAAGTCAAGGCAATGGCCTTGCTTTTGGGCCTATTGACCTCTTCCTATTAAATTAATTTCTTCTGTGAGTTTAAACCAATGTTTTCTAGGTCTGTTTCTAGTCTCTCAAAAAATGACGAATTTCTCTTCCACATCTTCAGTTTTAAAAACCCTAAAGAACATCCTGCCTACAAGTTAAGTCACAGCACTTCAATCAAAGTAGCCTTTGGCTCAGCTTGGATCCTTTCATTCACCTGTGAGGTGGCAGGGAATGCAATAACATGGTTACCCTGAGGTATAAGCAGTTTCTCAAAAGCAACAGAGTGATATTGTCAAATAAGGGTCCAAATCAAATAAGGGTCCACAGGATACTATACACGTTATCAACAACAGATAATACCATTTCTATGTCCCATATATCTTACCTCTCTATTTTTCTCCTTCCTTAATTTCCTCATACTCTCCCCCTTCTTTCACCCTCTTCCCACACTGTCTTCAGTATCCCTAACCATTTTTTATGTTTCTTTATCCTCTAATCTTTCCGTTTCCACCATAGAGTATGCCATAGGGCGGGCGCCACCACGCCCCTCGTTTCCACCATAGAGTATGGATAGTTGGTATATGTTAAGTGCAGATATAGATAAAGTTTACAAAAATATTGTCCATTCTGAGTTGTTGATTCACACTAATTACTGTGTCTTTTGCTGTGCTGGAACTTCTTAATCTGATGTAATCCCACTTGTCTATTTTGGGGATTATTCCCAACAATTACTGTGTTGCAGATTATCTCTCCTTTTAGATCTAGCCATCTTTCCATTACAAATTTGGGTGCTCCTGAGTTGGGTGCATAGTGATTTATAAGCATGATAGCTTCTTGTAGCTTCTTGATGAACTAGCCCACTTGCGACTATATAATGTACCTCTTTGTCTTTTCTTACAGTTTTTGTCTTCAAGTATATTTTGTCTGAGATCAGTATCATGACTTCAGCCCTTTTTTGTTTTCCAGTTGCATGGAATACCTTATACCAGCCCTACACTTTTAGTCTATGAATGTCTTTATTAATGAGGTGTGTTTTTTGCAGGCAGCAGATGGAGGGTTTCTATTTTAATTTAACCAGAGAAAGACAGAGAAAGAAGGAAAGGGAGAAAGCAAGCTCCCAAGTCTAGGACTTGAACTGTGGTCAACCATCTAAGAGTCCCGCACCTTAACTACCACCCACCAACCCCTCTTAAGCATCTCTCAAATCACCAGCAGTACCTTGTTCATGTGCTTAGATTGCTAAAAAAAAAAAAGATAGCTCCTGCATTAAAATAAACAACTTTGAAAATTATCTCAATAAATACATTTTCATAGTTAAAGAAATAAACACATGCAAAGCTTTGCTTTCTTTGGCTCTTTTCATAGGAGAGAAACATCAGAGAAATCTGATTACTTAGATTTTTTATGCTCTGATTTTAGGTGATACATAAATATATAGCTTGGAAAGTTTCTTTTTCTTTTTTTCTTTTTTATTTCTTCTTCCTTTTTTTTTCGTTTTGCTTGTCAGAGAGAAGAGAGAGAGAGAGAGAGAGAGAGAGAGAGGGAAAATGAGACATCATCCCCTAAAGAGATGGCCACACCACAATCTCTTCTCCTCCATTCTCCTCTCAGAATTTTTGGCATGCATGCACATGTGCTGGCATGTGTTTTCCAAGCTGTGGGTCTGGCACTCAAACCATGTAGTCAGCCATGTAGGGTCCAGTGTCTTAAACAGCATGCCACCTGGTTGGCCTGGAAATTTTCTTTTCTTATCATAGACTCAGCACTGAAATATAAGTTCCAAAGGACACTCCCAGATTAACAACCTTGGCTATTTCCAGTGGAAAGACTTTCACGTGTGTTAGCCTTTCATCATTAATTAAGGGCAATTGATTAAGCTGCTGAAATAAGAAGCCCAACAATACTTGGACTTAAATGTGAGCAGTTTAGTTTTTCTCACACATTAAAGTCCGATGTGAATATTTTAAGCTGGAAGCAGCTCTGCTCCGTGTAGTTATTCAGAGACTCAGCAGTGAAAGGTGACTAGTGGCTATCCTTCTAGCCAACTTAAGAGAATAAACTGAAGCCCAGGGCTGATGACTTTTCCCAAGTGAGAAAGAAGTTGCACACAATATTTTCTCAGATTCTAATGTTAAACATTACAAATGGCTACCAGAGAGGCTAGAAAATGCACTGTAGTCTATGTCTAGGATAAAGGAAAAACTAGCTTTTTGGTCAATAACTAGCTGTTTTATCACATATCGATGGACAGTAATCAGACTCCCTTCTTTTGTTCTCTGTACCTCATAATCCAGTCTCCACTAGTAGTCAAGTGATCTTTTGAGAAAGTGAATTAGGTTACCAGCAGTTGGCATAATGGCTATGTCATTGGACTCCCATGCAGTTGACCATGATTCGAGTCTCGGACCCAGTGGCTTAAACTCCCATTGGGTGCATGTGCGTGCCTGGCCAAGATTCCAAGAAGAGAATGGAAAAGAAGGGATTGTGGCATGGTCATCCCCCATGGGGGATGATTTCTCACTTTCTGTCTCTCTGTCTCTCTCTGTCTTTCTGGCGAGTGCATGTGCCCTATAGCAAAAAATCTCTCTTGAAAAAAAAAAAGTGAATTAGATCACACTACTCTTCTGAGCCAATATTTGTAATGTCTGCCTCTAACACTTAAGGTCTAAACTACCGATATCAACTAGACATGACAGCCATCTGGCCTATGACTCCACTCTGTTCTCATACTGATTGGTTTAGTCATGTTGCCTTTGACCATTTGCTATGTCATGGGTCTGAAGCGAAGCACCCAGAGATATATTGCTGCTTCCTTTCATCTTTTCAGTTGCTCCTCAAATGTCACCTCTACAAGAAGGTCTTTCCCCATGTCTTCCCACCACCACCAGTTGCTATCCAAGATTCTGTTGTTATGGTGTTAACTACTTAATATTTCCTGAAATTGCCTTCTTTTATGCATTTACTTACTTGTGTTTATTCGCTAACTGCTTATCACCATTTATTTGAATGGAAGATCGCTGTGAATAGAGCCTTTATCAGACTGGTTTGTTGCCTTTTCCAAATCTATAGCCCTTTTGGTGGGCACAAGGTCTCAGTATTCCATATTAATGTAATGTATGGTGCCTTCTCATTGTACTTAGATTGTAAGATCACCAAAGATAGTGATGTTTTTTATCGTTTACTTATATCTTTAAATTCCAACCAGAATGAGTTATTAAATGAAAGGAAAAATAGAACAAATAGTTTTTTTTTAATTCTTGTTTTATATTGTCAGAGGGCATGTGTGCTCACTTGAGATGAACTGAGAGAGAGACAGCACACCTTAATGGGGGTATAGTCACACTAAATTATTTTTCCATTGTTTCTCTCCCTGTTGAGGTTTTGAGTATGTGTACATGCACTTGGCATGTTTGTCAAGCTGCTGAGGATAGACTTCAAAATTATAGTTGGCCATGTGAGATTTGGCTCCCTATACAAAGCACTTAATTAACCTCTATGCTATGAGACCAGTCTTTCATTTGGTTTTCAAGGTGGAAATGGACCTGAACCCTAACATTTCAATCAGGAGATTTGGTTTTCAAGGTAGAAATGGACCTGAACCCTAACATTTCAATCAGTTCAGATTTTATATCACTTCCCTTTCTAATGTCATCAGATTTAGTGAACAGGCTTGTCCATGTGAGGCATAAGTAAAAGAATTTCCAGGAAGAATTAAGGGGACACTTTCTATGACATTCCTAACTTTCCCTTGACTATATTAGATATCTGTAAATACAGAATAATTCAAAATAATTGCAATTTAATTGATTTCTAAACGGAATTATTTCGATTTCCAAAACTTTAATTTGCTTCTGGAAAAATCTATTCTGAAACAGACAGAATATGCATCTTTTGTCCAGTAGCCCATGAACAAGTGAAGTAGGTTTTCTGCTTTCTGTAAGCTCGATAGCAGTGTTGTTGAATTGAAAGAATTTATGGCTACTTATCATAATGGGTAGTGTTGGGGGACTGCACCTGTTGAAAATTCTTGGTAAAACACCTGTTAATACTATTGCAGAGAGGTGCCTAATAAGATTGTTTCCACTAATTCGCCAGTAGTAATAGCTAACACTTATTGAATATATTAAATAGAAAACTCTGAACTAGTTTTGCAGTTGTATTTTAAGTCTTCCAACAGCCTGCTTGGAGATGAGGTATCAAATGCTTAGAGACGTTAGCTTGCAAGTATTTAACAACTAACAGGTAAAGCCAGGATCTGAATCCAACTCAGTCTTGCAACAGATCCCATTCTCCTAAGAATTGCTAAGTTGCCTTATATTAATAGATATTTACAGAGATGGTGTTCAATGACATATCTCTTTCGAACACGTCTACTAGATAATTGTTAAGGCAGTGTTGGGGTTGACATTATGAGTCCAGCCAACTGTAATATTCAAAATATATATTAGATATCTAATAGAATGTGTGCTTAACCAATCCAAATGGATACGGTTAATACATCTTAACTGCTGGGGCTGGCCAGTGTCATGGTGGTTAAGGGCACTGGACTCCCACATGACTGACTGTGGTTCGTGTCGCAGACTTGGCAGCTTGCTTTCTCACTTTCCCTCTCTCTCTCTCTCTCACTCTTACTCTCGCTCTCTCCCTCTCTGGTCAAATTAAAATAAATAAGTACATAAATAAATAAAGTTAAATAAAATAATTCTAAGAAAAAAAAAAAGAAAGAAATCTTAGCTGGTATCTGGTACGTGCTTCCTGGGTATCAGTCCAATCTCATCTACTTTTTTATATTTGCCTCTTTCTCAAAGGATAAACCAGGAGCCTTTCATTCCCAACCAGTGTGTTGGGATTAAATGGCATCTGCAGAGCAGACCAGACTGTCAGGTGTAGAGATATCAACCATCTAGCCAGAGACAGAGAGTGACTTCAAAGGACATGAGGCCACAAAGTGTTCTAGTCAACATAATGCTAAATAATAGGCCCTGCTTCTTCCTGAGAGAAGAATATCTCCTTACATGGCTAAACGCTGAATAAGAACCTTGTCGTCTCCAGTCTCTATAAATCTGATTTTCCAAATGTATCCAGTGTTTAGAAACTTATTTTGTGAAAGACTCATTCTTTTTGCCAAGGAGTATTTATTAACTTTCCTTAGAATAGATATTTTGGAAAATTTTATATAATGTAAACCATCTTTCCCTCCTGACTTCCCCACTCCTTTTCACATATGAGGAAGTTAAGAGTCAGAGAGGCCAGATAACTTTTTTTGAGATTGCTCAGGGCAAGAGCTACAACTTGAACTCAAAACCTTTATCTAGCTCAGTACTTTTTCTGCTCTGTCCTTCTGCTTGCACATTGCAGCTGACCAGTGTTCATGTGAGTGTGGTCCAGTAAGCTACAATCATCAGATAATAAATTTAGACACTAATATTGGGATTCAATGGCAGGTTGACGTTTTTGGCATACATTGACATCCCTAGGATGTTCATCAGAAGATTGTGTATAATAGCCAATTCTTGGAAAATAATAATGATCAACATGGGATTAGTTGTATAAGTTGTGGTACCACCTTACAGTGGTGTCCACCATCTTCATAAAAGTGATGACAGAGTTGTACACTTTTGAATTGGAGAAATGCATGGGGCATATCAAAAACAACATGATAAGTGCAGGATACAAAATAACATTCTCAGTGTGGTATCATTTAAATTCATATGTGTCTCTGTATATATGTATGCAAAAAATAGTTAAAATTCTATATGTTAAAATCCAATAGTTAATTTCTTTGAAAGGTGGCATTATATGTTATTTAAAATTTGCTTTATATACTTTTTGTACTGCTGAAAATTTTTGTGAGTGTGTTCTAATGTTAAAAATTAAGGCGAGGGCTAGCTCCATGGTGCAGCAATAATGCATTGCCTGAGAAAAACCAGATCCCACATGGTGACTGCAGTTCAAATCTCCAGCCTTGTAAGCACAAAACGTGAGTGTCCAAGATCCCATGGGCTGGAGGACTGGAGGAAAGAGATCGAGGCATGGCCAGACCTTGTGGAAGGTGCTTGTGTTTCTCTCCCTCTCTCTCTCTCATGCACATGTACACACTTTTATCATGGATAAAGTAAAAACAAAATTAAAGGGTAAAAAAGCTGTGAAGTTATTTTCACTTGGAAAAACACACATTAGATTCCTTTCCTCCTCGTCTATCAGTTTTGATCCTACCTCCCTCTCCTGGCCCTTCACTATTCATGCTCTCGTATTGGGGCCGCCTGGGAACCATCTTTCCAGCCTGCTCTCATCAGGTTCACTTTTACTCAGGTCTTACTAATCCATTGACTGTATTTCTACACAATGCCTGCCCTCTCTTTTCACCATATTCTCGGCATCCATCATAATTTTTTCTGTCTTTCAAAACCCATTCCAAGCTTCACCCATGGATAACTCAGACTCACAGTGGAATCATCTGGAATCTCTCTGAAATCCCATCAGTTGTGTTCTTACATAAGATTTTATAATATAGAGTTGGATGCAGGGCTTCTATGCCACTATGTCCTACATAAAGCATACAAATGGGAAACTGGAGAATAAAACCTCAGCCATAGTCTGGTCACCAAGCTGGACTCTGATCTTGCGAACTATGTCAGATCCTTTTGCTATTAGTCATCTCCTCATTTTCCATTGAGGAGAGGCTGGTTTGCCTTTGCTCAGTGTCGTTTTTCAAGCTCCTAGTAAAGTGCCTGGCACATAAAAAATATTTAGCAAATAGTCATTAAATGGATTAATAAATTAATGAGAAGACAAAAGACTTGCCCAAATCACACACAGAAATCAAACCTGAAGTGCTTTGTCCTAGAGCAACTTGGGTAGCAGTCATCAAGGTGATTGGAAGTAAGGAAAGGTGTAGAAGAACCATAGGGTTGGCAGGAACTTTGCTGTAGTGAGAGCATTTCCTACCGATTCATTCTGCACGTGGCTCTGGCACATGCTCTGGGTGTGTTTGTCATGCAGATGCTGCCCCTGCTGATGCCCTCCACTGGCTCCCTCCACAGCTACACAAGTCACCCATTCTTTTCCCCTTCCTCTAGGATTCTGATAGAAGGATTAAAGGGAAGGAAAAAAATCATATTACCTCCAAAGAGAGGAGCCATATTATATTTTTGTTTCACACATTTAAAGAATTGACTCATGAGGATTTAATGTATTACTCGATATTGCAGCAATTTTCTCTCCCTACTGTGAGGGCACTGATTAGATCAACTGAGATGAGCAAGGCTGCATTCATACCACTTTAATCGTTCTTAGGATGAGCATTTTATTTCATGACTTCTGCTGTCATCTTTGTTGAGTCAGTAATAGAAGAAACACTCTGGTACCAAGAGCTCAGGTCTCATTTCTCCTGTGCCTGAGCAAACATGGAAAAATCTATAAAATTGCTCTGAGGTTGCTGATAAATTAATCTGGGTGCTTTTGTTTTGAGACAGGAAAGGGATTTTTCTTTCTTTCTTTTTTTTTTAACTTTTTTTGGTAATAACTGAGTGGGATAATTTTCAGTAGAAAGGTTTTGGGGAGCCAATGTTAGTCCATTTTTTTTTTTTTTTGACTTTTTCTTCGGTATGACTTAGGTACCTAATGGGTAGGAAAAATGGGGCAAGGGGGAAAGGCCTCAGTATACATTAATGAATACAACGACCACGCCCAGCTCATGAGCAAGAAGGACTTAGCTACCGTAAAATCCTCAAACAGGGGATGAGGTTGGTATGATTATTTTTACTTGGGTTGGGGTCTGAGGCTCAGAGAAGCTACAATTGGTCCACAGTTACTAAGTTGGTAAGTATAATAGCAGATTAAGTTCTTGCTCTGGTCTGACTCCAGCAGAGTGGTCACAAAGGCAAGGAAGGGAGCTGGTGTCTGCTACCTCCGAGCTTCTTTCTTATAGTGGAGAGAGCTGGCCTCTGCATGGCCTGATGGATCAGAGCACAGGTGTGCAACATCCTGACCTCATCGTCAGCATCAGCTCACTGCGCTGGGACCTTGAAAATAAGGCCAAGTTCCTTGTGACATATTAGAAAATGGTTCTGGGTCAAAAGAAACTGCAGGCGAGACAGAGTGAGATGTGAACAGAGCCTCTTTTGTCCTTTCACGGGAGAAGAAAAAAAATCCACCAGTTAATTCAACCTGTAAACAGGTTAGTTCTATGAAAATATCAAGAAAGCCAATAGAGCGTGGCGGGCTATTCGAGACAAAACAATTGGTTGAATACATGTTTTTCTTTTTGTCTGATGGTTGCATGAGTGCATCAATAGAAACATAATTTTCTTGCTCTTGGTTGCTTATTCAGCAAATGCCTTTTATGCACAGACTAGGGAAGGTTGTACCGAGGGCTCAGGCCTCACAAAAGCAGCACTGTCCTTCTTGAAACTCAGAACTCAGCTTTTTCTTGGTAGGTTATACTTGGGAAAAGACAGTTTTAAAGTAATTTCTAGAGAAACAGATATTGAAAAATCAGCATAAAGTTCATCACCAAAATTTTTAAGACCCTATAAAATAAATAAGAAATAAACAACATGAATTTAGGAAATCTCCCTCAGGATAGCAGATAGTGTGGTGGTTAAGATGCTGGATTCCCACATGGCTAACCATGGTTGGAGTCCCAGACCTAGCAGCTTGAAAATCACACGAGACACATTTGTGCCCAAAATCTTGAAAGGAGACTGGAGGAGAAGAGACTGCATGGGGCCATCTCCCTGAGGGATGATTTGTCACTTTCCCTCACTCTGTCTTTCTCTAGCAAGTACATATAGCAAAACAAAACAAAAAACAAAACACACACATGCACACAAACAAAACAAAACACTAAACTAAAAAAAAAAAAGAAAAGAAAAGAAAATCTTACCCCCTTTCTCTTCTCTCTTCCCTTTTCCCTCCCTTCTTATTTCATTCTCTACTTAGTTTCCTTTATGTTCTGAATAAACTTATACTGATCACCAGAAAAACAACGGTAGCTACAGAAGTGAGACTTTCTTTAGCTTTGATAAACTTTCCTGAATTTCACAATGTAACATTTGTTAAGAAACTCTTCCATTTTTAGCACAAGTGAGAGTGAGAATTATAAGGCTAACTCCATGGCCTAGTGGTTAAAGGAGTGGATCCCACATGACTGACAGTGGTTTGAATCCTGACACCAGAGGCTAGAAAAACACTGAGTATGTGTGTGGCATGCTCAAAATCCTCACCTGATAGAAAGATGGAGAAGAATTTGCCAAGTACTACGCCCTAATGAGTGGTCCTTCTTCCCTCTCTCTCTCTGATGAGTGCACCTTCCTCTGGCAATTAAGGATTAAAAAGTGAGGGGCCATCTGGTGGCATGGTGGTTAAAGGAGTTAGATCACACATGGCTGATTGCATGGTTTGAGTCCCAGACCCTATAGCTTGGTAAACACACCAGACATCTGTGTGGATGTGCCCAAAATCCTGAAAGGAGGGAGAAATGGAGGAAAAGGATTGTGCTCATTAATTAAATGTGTTACATTTGTAAAGCATTTTTACAATTCTCAGCATATAATAAATGATACAGAGCTGCTTGTAAATAAATACATTTAATTAATTTGCTTTTCATGAAAGAGGAACAAACCTAAGAAAGAGTTCTCTCATGGTGGGAGGTGCTGTCTCACTCTCTCTTTCTCTGGAGATTGTACATGCCCTCTAGCAAATTTAAAAAAGCAAGAATTACAACTATACATTAAGCATGTTTATTTTGAATGATATAGCAGGTAGGTGGTGGCCTGTAACATTACTCAGTCTGGAGGGTCTCTAAAAGTCTTAATCTGCTCTGGATTGTAAAGAAATTAAAACTCTTTTACAGGAAAATAGAAACCTGGGTCCCTTGTGGGTGCATACCAGGTAGCTGGAAGAAAGCCATTATATCTTTCACTTTGACAAAGAACTTCTCTTCCTTGCTTGATCTTTTGTCTCCCCCTTCCTCTCACCTCTGACTGTCTTCTTCTGCTGGGTTCTCTTGCTCAAGGTCCTAGTAGCTGCACTAGACTCTTTTACAAACAACACACCTCAGGGTCTAGTATCCATCATATACCAGTTTAAGGGGAGTGGCTTCAAATTGGAAGTAATCACAGTATGATACCTCTTTTAAACTTCTAGAGATAGCGTGTCATCTGAATTTTGAAATTAAGTCTCACCTTCAAAAACCTTGAGATTTGTAAGTAATGGCCCAATAGGACAGTCAGGTCAATGAGACTGTCTGTGGGTTTTAATGTAAAATACTCCTTATGTACTCTAGAAACAAACAAAAGGGATCATTGGATTTTGTTCTGTTACTTTTCTTTTTGAGTGAAGAACAAGAGTCAAATATATAAATAGGCAAACAACCTCTCAGTGTAACATCTGGTGAATGTTTTATCTCCCATGAACGTTGTATAATTTTTAGAACCTCTCTATCAAATAATCTACTTTGGAATGAAAATTAAGGATAAATTCGTCATAAAAGTGAATGTATTACATGGATAAATCAGTAACCAAACACGAAAGTCACCTCTAAGTCAATAAAGATTTTTAAGTCTAAATATAAAAAATTTTGTAGACTAGGGGTGCTTTCTACCTGTAGTTTCCAGTGTATCCTCAGTGGAGTGTACATAAAAAAAAAAAAAAAGAAAGAAAGAAAGAAAATGAAAACAAACAAACAAAACCTATTTTTTCTATTCGCACCAGAAAATAGGCTCATGGTTCTATCTATAAGCATTTTTTGATTAAATAACATTTTATGTAGTAACCCCAAATCTAGTGGTTAGAATTCAAAACATCATCAATTGAAGATTAAATCCCTTCGTAGATACAGATTGATCATTTCAGCTCAAGGGATTGGCATGAATCTTCTCTGAATCTGACGTGTTGTACATCTGCTGGGTGATTCTTGCCCATCATATAATGAGCTTCTCAGTAGAGAATTCTTCTTGCATATTTCCAAGGGAAGATAATTTGCAATAGAGAATGACCAATTGGTCAGCCCAAAGCTGAAGAAAATAATGTTCCTAGAGCCAGTTTGGAAAAGCAACAGATGGAAGTGTTTTGATAGACTTTGGTTGCAAGAGGTCTGACGTGCCAAGGTTTGCTCAGGCTTTCCTTGTAACCTTTATGTTTTCTTTATATATGAAAATAACGTTTTAAAGATAATTTTATAATTTGAATATTTTATTTCCCCTAATCTTTTGTATGATTTATATCTTCAAATTACACCAGCTTCAAGTACTACTCTGACTCCCTTTAAGATGTCCGAGAAGGGGAACCAGCAGTTAGCGTAATGGCTATGTCGCTGGACTCCCACGTAGTCGACCGCGGTTCGCGTCCCGGACCCAGTGGCTTAAAACTCACGCCGGGCACATGTGCATACGTGCCCAAGACCCCAAGAGGAGAATGGAGGAGAAGGGATTGTGGCGTGACCATCCCCTCTGGGGGGTGATTTCTTGCTTTCTTTCTCTATGTCTCTCTCTGTCTGGCGAGCTCACATGCCCTATAGCGAATATCTCTAAAAAAAAAAAAAAAAGGAAAAAAAAAGATGTCCGAGAAAGAAACCACTATAGGATATTAAACAAGTAATTTCCTTCAACACTCAGCACACAATGGATCAGAAAACTCTCTTCCAGACTTACTCAGTTTAATTCTTAAGGCCCAAGTAGATAAGGGAAACTTCAAACTTTTGTGTAGAATTTTGTATCTTCCCTAAATATTCCCTGCCTCATTAAACCCTGATATCAGAAGAAAATGTGGAAATTTTTTCTACCTTATGTTGCAGCTATTTTTAATAAATGGAATTGGTATTGTTTTCCTGTTCCACCTCAGAAAACTACAGATAGGCCACTATTTTTGTTTTAAAATCTATTTTTTTAAGTTCCAGGTGATTGTTCAATTCACCTTAATTCAGCAAATCTTTCTTGGATTCATTCCTCTTTCACGTAAACCAAGTTAATTAAAGATTATATTTATTATTTACAACAGTTCTATAGCATTTACTATATGCTGAGAACTGCGAAAAGTGCTTTATAAATGAAGCTAATTTAATTAATGAACACTGTTATTATTCCTGATACAAATGAGGTAAGTAAGGTATAGAAAGGTTAAGCAGCTTGTTTAAGTTTGCACAGCTAGAAAATGGCAAAGCTGGAATTCAAACTCAGTATGATTCCAGAATCTTCTCTTTTGTTTTACATTGTTGGATGATGCCTTGCCAACTTGACATTAAGCTCCAACTTTGGCATTTGCTCTCCTCTGCTCTATAAATCAGTGTTTTCTGAATCACCAAAGTTGATGAAAAGCTGAATATTATTCTAGCATTACCATATTTATCATTAGTTAGTGATAAATAATAATGCTAAAAATAATTTAAAACTATAGCTTATCTGTTTCTTGAAATAACTTTCACCATTTTTTAGATCATTTTCATTGTAAATAGATATTATCTCTTACAGAAAAGTCTCAGATCTGAAGTCCTTCCTTCCTCATTCTTTTTTTCTCTATTTTTTCCTTCTTTATCCTTTTTTATTTTTTTTTCTCTTCAAAGGCATTTATTTCTCAAAAATGTTCACAGCATCTGTTCCTAATAAACCAATCAGACCTCCTTTTATGATTTGAAATAATAATGACACACATCCATTCTCAAAATGAATTGGAGCCCAAATTCAGTGACATAGAAATCTTCCCATCCTAACAGACACAAATCCACAAAGTTTTTCTCAAACTATTGGCATATGTTCCTCTTAATCAATATTCGCAACTCAGTTGGGCCAGGTATGTTGTTTGGGTAATAAGAGTAAACATCATTAATGTCTCTCTCTCTCTCTCTTTGTTCTCGTTTGCTTCCCACAGAGTAGACTATATCTGGATACTAAATGTGTCCCTTTTCATCCTAGTAGCAATGTCATCTTTGTCCTATTCCTTTCGGCTTTTAGCATCTTCCATCCCTAATTTTTTTAAAAGATTATTTGGTCTTTCCTAAGCAAGGCCTGTTAGAAAACAGACCGTGAGACCAATGACTCTCTGAGTGGTGTAAGTGTTCACAAGGTGATCTCTCATTTTTATTTCAGTGATTGTTAATATGCCTAAACTGATCAAATAAGCAAGTTTCCCTTTGTTGTTTGAGTATGCACAAGTTCAGGCTACTTGAGTACAGCCTCAGTAGCATAGGTAACGAGAGACTTTCAAGGAAGCTAAGCTAATTCAGCACTTCTCCAGAGCAAATGCCCTTTCTTCTAGTCCCCTAGAGACAGCCCATATATAGTCTGATTATTCCAGTCTCTAGAAATGGTCTGAATTTGGTGAGTCTTTGAAATATAGTATGGATTAAATTGGCAATTTATTTTTAACCTCAAACTACTACTTATCTTATTGTGAAGTCATTTTATAAAACCTTTTCACAGTCTTCACTATTTTGTTCATGAAGTGTCTATAAAGCATTTTCTTGTATATAAAAATTCACTAAATATTATGAGGTAGAAGTAGAGAGAATGAACAAATTGATTTTTTAAAAATTTAGAAAAAAATCTAGAAAAAATAGATTAGATTATGTTGAGAACACCATAGAATCAACAACATATGAGAAAACATGTTAATGTGAATGGTAGTATCTCAGTGAGACAGTGTGTCAATGTAGGTTCAGCATATGTAACTAAGGTCCCATTGGTGGCGCATGTCAATAATAAAGAGAGGCTGTGTATGTTTGGAGCAGAGGTTATATGGAAAATCTCTATACCTTATGCTCAATTTTACTTTACTTATCTAAAACTACTCTAAAAACTAAAACTTATGAAAAAATACAAGAGATAGATTGAAAGAATCCAGTTTTTATCAGTGTTTGAGACACATCTGAATTATAGACACAGAAAGTTAAAAGTTTGGAAACGATATAAGGAAATATTAACAAAAGAAAGTTGATGTGGCTATCTTATTAACACACCAATTGAACTGTAAAGCAAAAAGCAGGTTTCGGGTGGGGAGGGGTGTCAAGCAAAAAGCATTCTTATGAAAGAAAGATTTTTACGATATGATTTTTAAAAAATTCACCAAGAAGCTCTAACAACCCCAAAGCTGAATACATTTACCAAAATATTTCCAAAATATTGGTAGTCATATAATTCATGACACACTTTTGTGTGGAAAAATATGCCATGACTTTTTCAATGACCCAACATATAAAAAGTAAGAGCTTATAGCATTTTGAGAACCAATTTCTAACTTTATTTGATAAATAACTCTAGCATAATTCCTATATTATGTGCTCAATCATGCAGTTAGAAAATTAGTAAGGATATGTATGATTTGACAAGATGATAAGCAAGCTAGACATGGAGAATATAGATTTGTACTTCTCCAAATTTTGCTCATTCTTCTCAAGCACACTTGGAATATATTTAAATATTAACTACATATTAGGTCATATAGCAAGTTTAAACAAATGCCAAGTAATTGATATTATATACATTAAATTCCTTGCTTAAAGTGTGGAAAATATATAGGGGGCCAGATGATGACTCAGTGGTAACACAACGCTCTATGATGCAGGAACACAGAGGAAGGTCCCAGGTTCACATCCTGAGGTCTCCTTTCACATATTGGGTACATGAGCATGTATTTACCCATGACCTGAGATGGCAGAGGACCACATGGAATAAATTTTTTAAGTGAAAAACAATATATAGAAAAAAATTTTAAATAAAAATATTTTTAGATTGAAGACAGTAATGAATAATAAAAGTAGGTTATCAAAGCTTGTGTTATGAGGGTCAGCTGGAGTCATAGTGGTTAAAGCAGTTGAATTTCACTAGGCCGACTGCATGGTTCAATTTCTGGACCCAGAGGCTTGAAATACATGCCAAAAGTGTGTACCTGTGTGCCCCAAATCCCAAGAGAATGAAGGAGAAAGGATTATGACTTGGCTATCCCTACTAGAGAGTAATTTTTCACTCTTCCCCCACCTCATGTCTCTCTCTAGTAACACACATGTTCTATCACAATAAACAAGCAAACAAAACTTACGTAATAAAACTAGACTAGCCCTTAGAATGAAATTCATATCCTTTTATGCATAAATTAGGAAAAAAGATATGAATTAATAAAATAGTCATCTAATCTAAGAGATTAGAAAAAATTAAATCTGTATTTTGGCTACTGCTAAGGGCTGGAGGTAAAGGAAATGGAGAAAAGTTGGCCAAAAGGTACGAAGTTTGAGTTTTGCAATAAATGCTGGTGATCTTATGTAAATCTGCTAACAGGGTAGATTTTAGGTGCTTGCACCATAAAAATAAATTGAAAAGAAAGAAAATAATAATTCTGTGAGATGATAATATGTAATTAGCCTGATCATGGTGATTGTTTTATAATGTATACAAATGTCAAAACATGAAGTCACACAACTTAAATATATAGTTTCATTTGTAAATAATATCTTAATAAAGGGAGAAAGATAAGGTCAGAGGCTAATTAAATACAAATCAGAAAATACAGAGCCAACAAAATTAAAATCTCTTTCTTCTAATAAAATAATCTGTAGAAAAAAATGATGAAGAAAAAGGGGAATATAAAAGTAATTTTAGAAATGTCTATGTGCTTAAAAACTTAATGCTTTAGAAAAATAGAACTTAGGGAACCAACAGTTAGTGTAATGGCTATGTCGCTGGACTCCCGTGTAGTCGAACACAGTTCGCGTCCTGGACCCGGTGGCTTAAAACTCACGCCAGGTGCATGTATGTGCGTGCCCAAGATCCTGAGAGGAGAATGGAGGAGAAGGGATTGCAGCGTGACCATCCCCCCTGGGGGATGATATCTCGCTTTCTGTCTCTATGTCTCTCTCTGTCTGCCTGGCGAGCGCACACGCCCTATAGTGAAAATCTCTCCAAAAAAATAGAACTTACTCAAAATGTCTCAATTAGAAATAGAAAAGCCCAAAACACTTACAATGATTAAGCATAAAAAACAAGTGTCTTTGTTTTGTTTCCCTTTTTAGTCTTTGTTATAGGGCACTTTGTGCTCTCCAGAGAGAGAGAAAACATGAGAATTCACCCTCAGAAGCAGAGAGAGCTGAGTGGCCATGGTCCATTCCCTTGTCCATTCTCCTCTCAGGATTTTGGATACATAGGTACATACACCTGGCATGTTTTTCAAGCCCCCAGTAGGAGACTCAAACTGCTTAGTCAGCCATGTGGGATCTAGCTGCCTCAATAACCATGCCACTGACTGGACTAAAAAACAAGTTTTAAAAATATGTATTTTAACCAGGGCCAGCAAATGGCATAGTGGTTACATCACTGGACTCCCATGTAGTTGACAGTGGTTTAAGTCCCAGACCTGGCAGCTTAGAACTCCTGCTGGCCATGTGTGTGTGTGAGTACCCAAAATCCCAAGAGAAGAAGGGATTGCAATGTGGCCATCTCCTTGGGGGGAGGGAGGAGATTTGCTTTCTGTCTCTCTGTCTCTCTGTCTTTCTCTCTCTGACCAGCACACACACCTTATAGCAAAAATCTCTCAAAAAAAGTATATTTTTTTAATTGAAAAATGTAACATTTAGACCAGGCTATGTTCCAAGTATAATCTAAGTCATCAAAGATCATATACCTCCTATTTCACATAAATTGTTCTGGGAAAAGAGAAAAAATTACAGTAATATATCAAAGTCTAGCTAGAGTTTATGCAGAGAATGCCAGAGTGTCTTAAAATTAGAAAATCTATTAATGCTATATACCCTTTAACAGATATAAAAAAAGGAAAATGAGAACTGAATCATCTCATAAATACAGAAAAGAATTTTCATAAAATTTTATACCCATTCATAATTTTTAAAAAACTCAGCACCTTTTAGCAAACTGAGAACAGAAGACATATTCCTTAATCTGATAAAATATATCTACCAAGCACCTAAATGTATGCTTAACAGTGAAGAGATCTTGTCTTTAAATTAAAAACCAAGGCCAAGCTACCTATTGCCATTACTGAAAGCCAGCATTGTACTGGAGGGCCATTAGTACACTCAGACAACAAACAAATAAATAAAACACATGTACTGGAAAGAAAAAAATAAAAAACACTGCCACATTTTAAAGTATATCAAGCTATAAGATACCTAGAAATAGGTCTAAAAGGAACTTGATGAATAAAAACACAGCTTCATTGAAGAATTTGAAAGAAGACCTCAATAAATGAAGAGAATTATGATTTTGGAAAGTGGGAAGAGACAATCTCAAAAAGATGACAATTCTCTCATAATTATTTTATCAATTAATACAACCCTAATCAAAGCTTCAGCACATTGTTCAGTAGCTCTAATACACTAGGGCTCTTTAATAAATTCATGAAAAATATCTATGTGTGAATTTCATTTTTTGCACTAAAATAAATTTGTACTTTAATATCATTTTCTGCAAACTTTTTAAAAGTCTTTTATCCATTGAGAGAGAGAGAGAGAGACAGCGTCCTCAAGATGGTCTTGATAAATGGTCCACTCCCAGCCTTCAGCCTGTCCCAGATTATGGTCAAGCTTGTGCCCAGTGTACTCAAGAAGTCCCTGGATTTGAACTGGGAACCTTTTGATGAAGGATCGCCACGCAGTGTTTCACATTGTACTGTTGCGCCACCATCTGGCCCTCCACAATGTTTCTGAAGTACCTTTTAAAATGAGTATGAAAGAGTAAAATTCCAAGATTAACCAAAGCAATATTGACCAGGGAAGGAAAAAAGAGATGGGATTTATTCTATTTGGATACAAATGTATTGTTTTATAAATCTCTTAAAGCCAAAGAGCCCAGGAAAAGACTAAGCTAGGGTTACTCTCTTTTGTATTATTGCTAAGTCTGCACTCTTATCTCCATGTCATGCTTCTCAAATTGATTTAAATCAGAATTTGAAGCCATTTCTGGGATTGATAAACTGGAGAAAATGCATGAAGAAGAACAGCTAGGGATAAGGAAGTTATGAAAAAGAGCAAGTTGATTAATTTGGCTATTAATGAATACTTATTCAGAAGTACAGAGTGCTAACAGCCTTTAAACAATAATATGTATTTTCTATAAGGACACAGAATAAGTATAAAAATACAATAAGCATGTTAAAATGAATACATTTATGTAATTCTTAAAGCAAGCTTAATTTTTAAAACTTGCCAGAGAATGTGTGTGCTTGCTGGAGAGAAACAGAAGAAAAGCAAAAAAGCACTTTCCATGAGGAATGGACGCACTACAATCCCTTTTCCTCCAACTCTCCTCCTTTCAGGATTTCAGACATGCACGTGTATGTGCAGAGCATGTTTTTCAAGTCGTCAGCTCTGGGATTCAAACAGTGGTAGGCTATGTGGAATCCAGCCACCTTTACCACCAAGCTACAGACTGGCCTGATTAATATCTATATCTATATCTATCTATCTATCTATCTATCTATATATATATATATACACACACACACACACACATATTTGGAAGTCCCTATGTCTATCTTTTTGTGAGTGATATTGGGAAGTGTAGTAAGTATAATCATTATATCAAACTTGTTTTATCTGTGGTAATCAAGTACATGGGATCTTACTGCTTTGCCATCCTAAAAAGTTCTTTAGGATTCTTTAGTTCACTTGAGTTTGAATATTTTTTAATATTCTAAAATTAGAATGTGCATATACAGTAATTATAGATTCCATTCATCTGTTTTTTATCAACTAATACATTTTTAAGGATCAGCTAAAGATCTAAAGCTATAATAGTCTTCAGACTATTATGAGAAATATAATTCATGGACCCTACCTAACTTCAAATTCCTTCTATTTTAATGAGAGACATATGGTTCAGAACACAACAAAAAAGGAATTAAAGATTGCACAATGTGGAACTGAGAATGAATTTTATAACAGGGACATGCAGACAGAAATGTAAGGAAGGATTTAATGCACTGTATTTTAGTGCTCAGAATCATGATATTAATCATATTTTTTTCCATTTTTATGTTACTGGAAAACAACTTCTCTAGGGTGTCAAGGATCAGACATTCTTATTAGAAGCATCTTCTGTTTACCTAAGGAGAGTAAAAGATTACCCTGTGTCCACTTGGTGGGTAAGGGCCAACTGGAGGAATGCAGGAAAAGCCCAGGAAAAATAGCTCAATCTATGACCTTAATGGATGGTAGGGCTTTATTATCTATAGCCACACACAATGGTGTTACTGGCCACCTGACGGCAGAGATAAGCTGCCTGAAAGAACATGGTGAGAACAACCAATAACTTGCAGACAATGCAGAGGTGATGTGACACAATTAGGAAGTAGGGAAAAGACTAAAAATGTCAAAATAATGTTATTTTGAATCTGTGTTCCATGTCCTGGCTTAGTGTCTGCAATTATCCTGCTCTGCAAAGATAAATTCTCTCCCTGAGCACTGGAAGTGCCACTTGCCACAGAGAAATGGGAGAAAATGGATTGCTAAGCATGGCAGGTTTGGCAGAAGCCCAGCCTGAGAGATGGGCATGTTTTCTAGCAAGGAAAGAGGTTTGGAGATAGGCACCAACAGTTTATTTAATTCCTTTGGATCCTTTCTTGCTACCCTTTTCATTCTTGAAAGAAAATGTGATTATCATAATCTTATTTTGCGTAGCATCTGAAGTTGCCTGGTTTGGAAGGATGAGGAACACTGAATTTGTGCCAATTGATTATTAGGTTGTTGCTTAGCTTAAACTAGGGTTTCCATACTAGCCACACGATTCTAAAAGATGTATATTTCTTGGCTGAGAATGAGCTATACAGACATAATGAGAAAATTTCAAGTAAGGCCAATATTTCTTTTATTCCCTTTTGTTATATCCTCTGGTTATACATTTAGTAGATCTTTTTTGTACTATGGTAAGAATTAGATGTTTAAAAAGAATAGTCATTTTAAAAGATTGAGATATGTCCTATAGGTGCAATCGTGGTCTTCATTTTTATTCATAATTTATACTCCAAGTACTTCTTTTTTTTTTTTGGGAGAGATTTTCACTGTAGGGCGCGTGCGCTCACCAGACAGACAGAGAGAGACATAGAGACAGAAAGCGAGAAATCACCCCCAGGGGGGATGGTCACGCCGCAATCCCTTCTCCTCCATTCTCCTCTCGGGATCTTGGGCACGCACACACATGCACCCGGCGTGAGTTTTAAGCCATCGGGTCCGGGACACGAACCGCGGTCGACTACGTGGGAGTCCAGCGACATAGCCATTACGCTAACTGCTGGTTCCCACTCCAAGTACTTTTTAAAATCATTTGAGGCATATGATAACAACAACACATTTAACAGACAATAATTGAAATTTAAAAATGTAAGTGATAAATAATTATTGTAAAGGAAAAAAAAAATAGCACGGACCTGTAACAGAGTTATTTAACTACCAAAGGAGACTGGTATGAATCCTCAGAAAAATAATTTTTCCAGCGATAATCATAAATTTTTTTGGAGAGGTTTTTACTATAGGGTGCATGTTCTCACCAGAAAGACAGAGAGAGACAGAGAGACAGAAAGCAAGAAATCACCTCCCAGGGGGATGGCCATGCCATGGTCCCTTCTTCTCCATTCTCCTCTCGGGCTCTTGGGCACGCATGCACACGAGCCCGGCGTGAGTTTAAGTCACCGGGTCTGGGCCTTGAACTGTGGTTGACTACATGGGAGTCCAGCGACATAGCCATTATGTCAACTGCTGGTCCCATAATCATAAACATTTTAATTAATTATTTGGCACTTGAGCACTATTCCAAGTGCTTTTCATGTATTGCTTCATTTAATCCTTGCAGCAGTCTATTGGTTAGGGTGGCTTTATAACATTTTTGCCATTTTACAGAAACTCAGGTACAAAGAAGTTAAGTAATTTAACCATATAACTAAAAAGTAGTGGAACTGCACAATGTATTATAATTCTAGAATCCATGTCATTTTCTCTAGTAATGGCCATCAATGTGGAATGATTCAGTGGACAATGAGGATATATTCGTCGAAGAAATAAGAGGGTTTTGCCTTGAGATCTCTGGGGGACTAATCTTAGGGTTTTTTTTGTCCTTTTAAAATTTTCTTACTACAGGGACCAGCAGTTAGCATAATGGCTGTGTCGCGGGACTCCCACGTAGTCGACCGCGGTTCGCGTCCTGGACCCGGTGGCTTAAAACACCCTGGGCATCTGTGCATGCCCAAGATCCCGAGAGGAGAATGGAGGAGAAGGGATTGCGGCGTGACCATCCCCCCTGGGGGGTGATTTCTCGCTTTCTGTCTCTCTGTCTCTCTCTGTCTGTCCGGTGAGCGCACGCGCCCTACAGTGAAAACCTCTCAAAAAAAAAAAAAAAAAAAGTTCTTACTACCTCCTGGTGAACATGGTGCAGAAATGCCACCTACTGTTTTTTCAAAACTCCAACTATGTCTTGGAATCATGGAGTGCACTTTCTCTCAAAATGATTACTTTTCCTCCCACCCCCTTGCTCTGCCAAAGTTTGACTTTTATGTTCCTAATCTACATAAGGTGTTAAGAGGGAATGAACCATATGTACATAAAATAAAACCCACGGTTTATCAGTAAGGAACTGTGGCCTCAGTCACTCCTCCCAGATGGCAGACAATATTATAGAACTCTCTAAGTCCTGCTGCTCAGCTTCTGCTCTCTTCTGACTGCTATGTTTTCCATTGAGAAGATGCCATGGTATAATGGCTCATTATTTCATTCTAAGTTACAGAAAGTGACAAAACAGACCAGCCTATAGCACAGTGGTTAAGCTTAGCACATCAAGAGTCAAATCCTACATGGCTGACTGTGGTTGGAATCCCAGCCCTGGTGGCTTGAAGCACATGCTGGAATGTATACACGCATGTCCAAAATACTGATGGAAAAGAGAAATGGAGGGTAAAGGATGGTGGCACGACCATGCCTTGTTGCAGGGGTGCATTCTCTTTCTCTCTCTTTGTCTCTGGCAAGCCCATACACCCTCTACAATTAAAGAAAAAGGGAATAAAAAGGAAAGTGATGAAACCTTTGGTGTCATATTCTTTGAAAAAATGAACAATTCCATGTCACTGTTGGACTAGCAAATGATTAGGATAGTTTATGAGTGAATGTGTTTTCAGTTGATAGCTGGAGAAGAAGGTGTGGGAGCTATGTGACTGGAGAAAGAGAAGGAAGCAAGAAGCCATATTACACTTTGAAAATGTTACTCTAGTTTAATATAAACTGGAAGATTTGCAAGCAAGTTATGTGCTTCTCACCTTTATTTAGCTCAGTGTCTAAGATATTGTCAGATACATGTAAAATATTAAGGAAAGTTTACCAAACAAAGTTAATATCACTTTTATGTATTTTTTTTTTGTCTTTAGTTTCTAGGTTTATGAAAGATCTTAAGGTCAGACTCCACCACTTCCTGTCCTTCTGTTGCCACGTAGGGCTGTTCATTAGTAGAATACTTCAGAATGTCCCATTCGGGTATTTTAATGGCTGTATACGAAGAGCAGATCCCAGGGTATGTGGGTCTTTGTGTTATTCAAAGTAGCTTGTGACAGGGGAAAGAAATATTTGAAATCACATATTTTATCTTAAACATTTTTAGTGTTTTTGGTATAGAGCACATGCACTCACCAGAGAGAGACAAGGAGACACACACACACACGGAAAGTGAAAAATCACCCTCCCCTCAGGAGGCCACGCCACAGTCTTTTATTCTCCTCTTGGAATTTTTGGCGTGTACACACAAGTGCCTGGCATTCATAAGCCACCAGGTACTGGGCTCAAACCGCAGAGTAGGCCATGTGGGATCCAGCACCTTAAACTCCATGCCACCTGCTGGCTTTCTCATACTTTATATTAAAAAAAAAAGCAAAGGTAAATTTTGCCATCTTCTACTTGGTGTGTCTGTGTAATTTGTGTATGTTTTAGATGAAAATAGTTTCTCCTTCCTTCAAATAGTGGATAAAACTGATATTCTGGAAATAGATATTATGCATATTTATTGGCTCCTAGAATGCTACACTACTATGTACCTATACTGATTGAAAAGAATATCCAAGGTTGTCCTGGACAATTTTTTCCCCTAATAATGAAGCATCAATTAGATTTGTTGTTTGATTATTTGATAAGGTTTGATTTCGGACACCTTAATATATTACTTAAATTCTGAAAATTAATGCACAGATAATTCCATACCATTAGCAAGTAGTAAGACAAAACACAAACAGGATATTTTCTTTTCTTTAGCCTATACATCCTAACCTCCAAAGACCTACTCAGTCTAACTTAATCAAGCATAAGCCCCACAGTAGGAAAGTGTCCCTGGTCTCCTTCCCAGGTTGTCTCCGGTCACTGTGTCTGAGTAGCCTTAGCTGCTTGGAAATGTCCCCTCATCCCAGGTTTGTATAGCACAGATCTGTGTTGTGGCTTGACAGTTTCATGATGACAACACTCTTCTAATTGTCTGGGAAAAGGTCGGTAAGCTCATTTGCAACAATTAGCTGCTAATCAGAGTAGTTAATATGCTATTCTGTGCCAAGATTTTTTTTTTTTAACCTCTTGAGATTTCTCTTAAGGGTTTTACAGAGGCCT
>NW_006204238.1:3582235-3621043 GCF_000334495.1 Tupaia belangeri chinensis
GATCCTTTGGTCACTGTCTCTATCCTCTTGCCTTGTCAGGTAGAAAAAGAGGCAAGAGAATAAATTTTCAGTCTGATTAAAAAGCAACCGTATCCTCTCTCTTTATGTTTAGTCACATGTCATCATTTGCTTCTGACATCTAGTTCTTGGGTTAGGAAAGAAAAAAGCTGACTCGGGAATTCAAAGGGAGCTACTGAGAAGACTTATTCTAGCATCTTATCCACCCAACTGCAGCAGGGGAAATCTCTTTGTAATGTCAACTTAAGCAACAGAACCATCCTCCAGGATGATGACCATTTTAAAGAGTAGAAATGAATATTCCATTAGGCAGCCCACCATAGGTAGCAATAATAATTGCCATCCATAGAAAGTCCTATTATTTACAAAGTACCCTTTCACTATTTCACTTGATACTTCAGCAACTGATATCTCCAGAATAATAGGCACACTAACACTAAAATTAGTGTTAGTCACAGATTTGGGGAAAAGTAAAGAGAGAGATCAACCTGAAACATCCCCACCATTTTTCTTGTCATGATCCATGAATGTCAGTTTTTTCTTTTTTTTTTTCTGTTTTTTTGGAGAAGTTTTTGCTATAGGGCGCATGCGCTCACCAGACAGACAGAGACAGAGAGACAGAAAGCGAGAAATCACCCCCCAGGGGGGATGGTCATGCCGCAATCCCTTCTCCTCCATTCTCCTCTCGGGATCTTGGGCACCCAGGCACACGTGCCCGGAGTGAATTTAAGCCACAGGGTCCAGGACACGAATCGCGGTCAACTACGTGGGAGTCCAGTGACATAACCATGACGCTAACTGCTGGTCCCCGAATGTCAGCTTTTTGAGGACTGGTCCTGGGAAATATCTTTTGTTCATTTTAGATTCATTGGAATCTCATCCTTTGATGCAAATTTTTTATTCCACAAAAAGTGTATTCCTCATCTTTTGTATTCTGGGGCTCTGCTGCAGTGGAATTAGGAGAGCTGCCTTTAAGCCCACAAGGAGGTGTGCATCTATCTTGTCTTTCAGGGTTCAGTTACACATCTGACTAGGGTGGGGGAGCTTAGGCATGGATAAAAGAGCATGGCCATTCTTGAACGTTTCAACCTGCCAGATCTCTTCTTCCTTGGAAATATTCTTTACAGAGTTAATTCTCAAATTCTGAAAATTAACATGTCTTTTAAACCAGACTGGTTCTGTCTTTGGCTATAGTCCTACACTTTGCACAGTGTCCAGCCTGCCATATGTTAGGTTGTGTCACTGTTTAGCAAAAAATGATGTTGAGTGTATCTGGTTGTTTGGAACATTCCATTCATTTGGCCCTGGTCACTACGCTGGCCCTCCATCTGCTTCTGAGTACAGCTTTTGGATCTGCATCTAATTCTGAAAGTAAAAGATGGGTTTCAGACCCTCCTTCACTGGGCTGTGGCTTAACAGTCAATGTCCACATCTTCTTGTTTGGGAGCTTGTATTTAGTCAAACTCAACTCAATTCATTAGGCATTTTCTGAGCGTGTGAGAATTATGTTCTGATTGAAAGTGGACTTAAGAGTTGGAAGACTTCTATTCCAGCCAAAGCTACATGTCGCACAGATAGCATCTCTTTCTCTCTCTTGAACCCTCTACCCTCCTTCACCTTTGCCTTGGCTCCAGAAAGCTGACTATTATGGAATTTATTAATCAGCTTCTAAGTTCTCAAGATGACAGTTGGGTTTGACCAATGGAGATCCCTCAAGTTATAGGCAAGTGAGGTCAGGATATTTATTCCTTCTGATCCTTCCTTATAATCTTGTTTGGAGATTACTGTGTCTCTTCACTGACTCTTCTTGTTTCTCACAAGGCACTTTCATCATAATCCTTCTCTCCCAGTTTCTAGTAACACATGTTATCCTTATTCTTTGTTGCCTAGGAGTGCTAAAAGTTTAACTGTTTCTAGTCTTACATTTTAATGTGGGATTTCCTTGCGCTCCCTCCACATGGTCCTGTTGCAAATAAACTCTCTTTGAATTATTCTAGTTGAATGTGCCATTAATTTTCTGCTAATACTTTGACAAATATATTGTGTGATTTGGGGCTAGTTATTTCTTTTTCTTTTTTTTTTTTTTTTTGGAGAGATTTTCACTGTAGGGCGCGTGCGCTTGCCAGACAGACAGAGAGAGACATAGAGACAGAAAGCGAGAAATCACCCCCCAGGGGGGATAGTCACGCCGCAATCCCTTCTCCTCCATTCTCCTCTCGGGATCTTGGGCATGCACGCACACGCGCCCGGCATGAGTTTTAAGCCACCAGGTCCGGGACACGAACCGTGGTCGACTACGTGGGAGTCCAGCGACATAGCCATTACGCTAACTGCTGGTTCCCAAGGGCTAGTTATTTCATAAGACTAATTACCTCAAATGTAATAGGAGAAGTTTCAAGCAGATAATAATATTCCTTTCTGCTCAAACTTTGATTGGCAATGTAGGGAATGGAAAATAAATCTCTTCTTTGGGAGCATTGGGTCCCATTGTGAAGTAATCTATACACTTATGAAATGCAGAATACAATTAAGTGTATAAGGGATTCAGTTACATAATAAATGCTCTAAGAATTCAGAAATAGGCAAGGTCAGTATGAACTAAATGGTCAGAAGAAACATGAATCTGCCAATAAATTGCACCCCAACACAAAAGAACTGTTTGGTGAATTTTCTAATTTAAATCCAGGATGGGTTTAAGTCTGTACCAAAATAATGGTCTATCTTGGAGTTATTACAAATGGCCCACCTAGTGTTGGTCAATCTTAGTCAAGGTCACCTGGAAGTTACTTACTCTTGAGATTGGACTCAGACATATTCCGAAGTAAAATATAAAATGTCAAAGATTTCTTGAAGTAGAACATTCTTTTAAAAAATTATAGAAAAAGAAGAATGAGGAGTTAAGGGGCTGGAATTCTAGTCTTATCTGTCATTAATTAGTCGTGTCTTAAATGATGTAAATAGTCTCTATTTTTCAAATTTTATTTGTAACATGCTACTTTTGTTTCTTTCTTTGATTCAGAGATATTAGAGATATACACAATGATATAAGAATAATATGATAATCACCCTAATATCCACCATACAGGTTAGGAAGTAAAATATTCCCTATACAATTGAAGTCCACAGTATATTCTTCCCCAGTTGGATACCTTCATTTCTCATCAAAGATAATACCAGCTTCCCCTCTTCACCCACTCACCCCAAAGTAGAGCAAGGTCAAAACAGACAAACTGCTTCATCAATTCCCTTTGTGGTAGAGAAGTCTCATTTTCATAGACTGTAGTATAGTACAGGGTCTTAGCTTTATGTGAATAACACCTGCTAAAGCTCAGATTTTTCTCCTACATATCTGTAAAAACCCCAAACCCTAGGTTTTTGTCTGAATAAAAGCTTTCAGGATATTCAAGATTTTATGGCTGGCCTCTTCCATTGAATTCCATCTGCTTCTTCATTTGGTTTTAACTCTAGAGAATATTTCTTACTTTCTTACTAGCTCAACTGTATGTTTTTTAAAGTAAAATATTTTAAAAAGTTGTTGGGGAGCTGGACAGTGGTGCAGTGGTAATGCAACTAGACTTGCAAGTCCAATGCCCCTGGGTTTGTGTGCTGGGCTCTCTCTTAACAAACCAAGTGTGCATGTATGGGTCTGTCATGGGCAGCTGGGACCGTGGTGGATCATGGAATAAGGTCCCTGATGAGGTATCTCTCTCTTGCTCTCTGTGTCATGGAAATAAATAGATTATTTGTAAAAACTTGTTAGTTGTATTTTGTTTTTTTATTGCCAGAGGGCACATGCAGAGAGAGAGAAAGTAAGAGAAAGAGAACCTCCCAGTGGGACATAGTTATGTCACTATCCTTTTTCCTCCATCTCATCAGGATTTGGGTCATGCACACATACCTGCCATATTTTCACACCACCTGGCTGGGATTTGATCCACAGTCAGCCTTGTGAGATCTGGGTCTCTCAGACACTGTGCCATGAGGCAGCCTTTATTTACCATATTATAAATTACAGAAATTAGACACATCATTAAATTGAGATTCAAACTCCTATTTTGGGAATTTGAAAGCACTTCTCTCATCTTACAGGAATGATGAACATTGCCTAAACTAATTTTAGAAATAAAAAACAACAACAACAACAACAACAAAAACATCTTCAATAATTAGAAAGCTAGTCCAGTTAACATAAAGCAGTTCTAATTCAAGTACACTGTCTATGAGGAATGAATAATGAAAAAATGAAATAATAGTATTTTAGGTAGGAGTTGCCAGAACTTTTCATTCAAAGTTCTTTACAGACAGAGACACTTCTTTTGAATTCAGGGTTAACTGGGTTTGGGTTTATAGGGGCCAGAGATTGTCTTATTTATTTTTATATCTCTATCCATATTTTCTTATTTAATTTGAATTGACTCTTCTAACTTCAGTACATCAACAAAATGGTCTTAGTATTTCTTCTTGGTTTGCCTGGCCTGACAGAGAAATTGAACCCCCTCACAGCAATTCCTTCCTTCTGCCCCACAGAAGTTGTGACTTTTATGATCTAATCCTAGAAACATTCTCTTGCAAATATTTGCATGACTTGTATAAGAATAAGTAACTTGTAACTAGGCAGATGTTTTTTAATTATTTGTGATCTTGTGTGGTTGAGTGTTAACTCCCAAATTAAACACAAACTCTAATAAGTGTAATACAATAAACAACAGAATTTATTATCAGGTTTTGTTTTGTTTCATTTTCATCTCAACCTGAGATCATTAGAAAATTAGCAGTTGTCATGGGAGATCATTCCAAAATTTCATTATTTCTTTTTTCCTGAAGAGACCAAATGTGGGTAAGAACACATAGTGCAGATTGGAACACACTGTAAATGCAGTCTGAGCTGTTCCTACCAGAAGACAGTATGAGTAGTTTGGTATAAGAAGTCTTTTCAAAAAGCAAAAAATAAAACTAAATTTTCTTAAGAAGTAAAACAATAAGATACATTTGTGTCTGTGCATGTTCTAAGTGGTGTACTGCTAAGTCTAGGTAATATCAAGGTCTCTTGACATTTAGAGAAACCTTGAGCTGAGATTTTGAGCAACAAGACATAAGAAGTATGCCTCCAATGAGAAATGGCATGGGAAGCAGACTAGAAGGTTCATGATCGAAAGAGTCATTATCAGAAGAGAGAACCAAGGGATCTCATTGCCATGGCAATCTCTCACTCACAGGACCCATGACATCCACAACCAGGTTCTAGTGGCCTCTCCTTTCTGTCTCTTAAGGCAGCTACATAAATCTGAGGGGAGGCAGGAAGAAGTAGTAAAGTAGAGAAGGAGAAAGAGTGCATCTCCTAGTGAATGAGACTATTCTGAAAATTTATTATATAAAGAACTATTCAGAATAGTTTCTGAGAATTTATTATTAAAAGTGGAAAAAGATTCATTTCAATATAATTTATATGAGAGGAAAGTCAGGAATGCATGCTACTAGGGGAATTATTAAAGTACTTATTAGTATATACAGCATAATTCAATCATTTAAACAATGTCTATAGACTATGTAATACCATGAGAAGACATTCATGAGGTAACCCAATGAGTTTGACATATATGTGTAGGTATATGAATGTATGTATTCATAACTGATACTCTGTAAAGCCAATGATATTGTGAAAATAATGCTTTATAGTAAATATGTACTTTGGAATCAGTGACTGGAAATATATATAAGATTTATGGAACAAAATACAAAGAGTGGTCATTTCAAAAGTTCACGAGAAATGCATATTATGAAAAACTATGCATGGATTTCAAAATTCCTTGCAGAAAAATAAAGGTGCATTTTAATTTTATCCATGACCTTTCTGAAAACTCGTCATCTCATGTAGCATCAAGATGATACTATTCATATCCTCCTTACAATAGGTCCAATCATGTTCCCTATGTTCTAGGTTTTAGAAACCAATCTAGTGTGTACACCAGTTCTGCAGACATCACTTGTTACTTCAGCTCTGTCATTGGTTTGAAAGCAAGGGGAAGTATGTTGTTCTGTACATATCCAGATTTCAAATCCCAAAGCTGGAGGAAGAGGAAGGAAGATTGGAAGGAAGAGCAAAGAAATAATTCTCAACCCTCAAACACTTCTTTGATGAGAAAATATCCAGCTGTCGGCAGGAAGTGGTGTTTTGTGAGGACATCAGAGAATCAAAGGCTTGAATTTCAAGGAGATGTTCTTTCTGTAGCACAAACATGATTAAGGGTAATAATGTGTTGCTTCAGATTTTCATTATTCATTAAAGGGAAACAAACAGTGCCAGACATGCAAGAACAAACCTAAGTAGTTGGGCTTCAGAGGTCTCCGGTTCTCCAATCGAAGAGAATTTAATAATTGCACTGTTTATTTGCTGTGTTTCATATTTGGTATCTTCTTAGAGGAAAAACATAATACATTTTTTTCTTCTAGAATAGTTGTTTTTAGTGATAGGAGTTTGATTTTATCTTCTCTGCTTTCTCCTTTGCCCGATCCATTCATTCCGTCTTCCCAGGTAACCAGAGCTGCTCCTGTGGTTACAGATACTCTAGGCTGCTCCAGATTCTAGTATCTGTCATTACAGGGAGAGTTTAGAAGAGAAATCAGAAGGAGATGGCATTCAAAAAATATTAGCATCTTTTGCAATTAGCTTCTGAAGAAGAGTGGGGAAGAGGAGTGGGGAAGAGAAATGAGGAAGAGGAGTGAGGAAGACAGGTGCATGGACTGTGTGACAGTCACACAATCACAGCTCCACTCCCATCTTCTTCATGTCCTCTTGCAATGCATGTCACCTGTACTGTGATGCTGAATCTCCACTGCTTCTCCTTCAATGGCTGCTGCTCAGTTTTAAGTACCCATCACAAGGATAAAAGTTAATGGGGAAAGAGATGGTCA
Source organism: Tupaia belangeri chinensis (assembly GCF_000334495.1). Lineage (NCBI taxonomy): Eukaryota > Metazoa > Chordata > Mammalia > Scandentia > Tupaiidae > Tupaia > Tupaia belangeri. The sequence continues at coordinate 3,589,166 of NW_006204238.1, forward strand.
CAGTAAGCGGCCCTGCACTTGAGTCCCCTACAGGTGCCCTGTGTAGAGGAAAAGCTGCCAGTTCAGACTCTAGACATCAGACTGTAACATTTTCAGTAGAAGTCTGAAATGGCAGGAGTAGAGGTTTCTGGAACTGCTGGGGCTCTGTATTGCATCTGCTTCAGGAAAGGAAATTCATGCTCAAGGGAATCAAAAAGGAGAGGCCCTTGGTATACATTTATCTATCTGAAGGACCCCAGAGGTTGCAGTAAGATTTTCTCTGAGTAGTACTAAGAACTTATGATGGCCATGATGTTTGCAACCTTTCAGTGCAATTCTTATTCATTCTTTCATTCAGTCAGTCCATATTTGGTGAGACTCTACTATGTGCTGGGCACTTAGGGCTTAGTGTTGATAATGTAAAAATAATAATTCATCATGATGGGACCAGCAGTTGGTGTAATGATATGTCACTGGACTCCCATGTAGTCTACCGTGGTCTGAGTCCCAGACCTGGTGGCTTAAACTCGTGCTGGGCACATGGGCGAGCGTGCCCAAGATCCCGAGAGGAGAATGGAGAAGAAGGGATTGTGGCGTGGCCATCCTCCCTGTATTTTTTCTCGCTTTCTGTCTCTCTCTGTCTTTTTGGTGAGCACATGCATGCTATAGCAAAAAACTCTTAAAAAAATTCATCATGATAATAAAAGCTAGTGCTTCTCATTATATTATAACCTTTGTATGTAGATTATATGATAGCTCTCATTTATTGATGAGGATATTGAAGCTTAGAGAGATGGAAAGATAATATTTCATGTAACAGGTATTTTTCAAGTATGTCCTATGTGCAAACTGCTGTGTCTTTTTTAGGGATATAGTACTGACCTTGATAGATTCAAGTCTTTTTCTGAGTGAATTGAAATTCTGGTAGAAGGAGATAGACAATAAACAAATGAGTTACATGAAATGAAACTTGTGGCCAGCCAGGGGTGTCATGGTTAAGGTGGCTAGATCCCACATGACTGACTTCATGGTTTGAGTCCCAGACTCGGTAGCTTGAAAAACACAACAGGCACATGTGCATGCATGCCTGAACTCCTGAGAGGAGGCTGGAGGAAAAGGAATTGCAGTGTGGCATCCCCTGAGGGGTGATCTCTCTCTCTCCTCTCTCTGCCCTACAAGTGCACATGCCGTTTAGGAATCTTAAAAAAAAAAGAAAAGAAAAAGAAAAAGAAACTTGAAGCTAGTGATGAATGTTGTAAGGAAATACAACTTGCTCAGATGACAGGGACTGAGAAGCAATAGGACTGGATGCGTTAAGCTGAAAGAAGCCTGTTGGTCTGGACCCAGCCAGCAAAGGGAAAGTGATCCACTTTACATAACCTTGAGACTCTGGGTTTAAGGCTACTGGGGGCTCCTGCGATTCCAAATCCAACCTTTGGGGATAGTGAACGGGGAAAAAAAACATTTTCTGTTAAGACAGATTTTTTTTTTTTTTATGTTTTCTCATAAAGCACATCTTCCTTTTGTCCTTATTGGGCTGTCCAGGACATTTGGAGGTTGAGGTACAGAATGTTACAAGGAACTGAGTTTCCGCTTGGTTCTCTCCCAGATTATTTGTCAACAGACAAGTCCCTTATGAAATCTTTGAGCTCTGCTAAAATAGCCAACACCAATTTTCTTAATAAAATATGCCAATTTTTGTCCTCATTTTTACCACACTTCTTTCATGGACTTCCCCCTCTTATTTAGTCATCTTTGATTCATCCTTCTTCCTGACTCACTGCATCTGGAAGGGTGATAATTATACATCTAGAAATATAGACATTTGAAAGATAGTGCAGCTTGGTGGCCTCAAGAATAAGAGGTATTAAACTAACACTCAGAAATGCTTATTCCTCTTCTTAAGGCCTTGCATTTATATTTAATTAATTAATTAAGCTGTGGCAATTGACTTTCAGAGTTCTTATTTGAGTGAGTAAATGACCTCAGAAAATTAAATGAAAATATTTTATCATAAGACTTATTTTTTAAAAATTATTTTATTTAACTCTATTTATTTTAATTGGCCCAGAGAAGGACAGAGTGAGAGAGAGAGAGAATGAGAGAGAAAAGTGAGAAAGCAAACAACCAAGTCCAGGACTGGAACCATGGTCAGCCATGTGGGAGCCCAGCGCCCTTAACCCACCATGCCACCGTCTGGTCCCTCATAAGACTTATTAATAAATATTTTATTAATAAATAAAAAGAAAAATCAGTCTAGACTTTTTTCTTTGTGATGACAAAGTATTTAACTGATAAGCTGCAACACAGGCATTATGACATCTCCCCAAATTTGGAAGGTCCTCATGTAACAATACATATCACGTAAGAAGTGCATATGTGAGCATGGATCTTTGCATGTCTGTGTGTATGCATGTATTTTTCTGAAAAGATAGGGAGTGAGAGTGGGGAGGCAAGGGAACTCAGGACTCAACAGAGAAGGAAGTACAAGGGGTAGCTGATGAGCAAGAAGAAGCCTGCATTACCTCACACTTTGCTATTCCAAGTGTGGTCCTTGAAAGGACAGCATTGATAATATCTGCATCTCTTTTGATTATTCTTCTAGCATCTCTATTGATAATCTTTAGAAAGAAATTTAGATGAAAAGGAGACTTAATCGTCTCACCAAGGGTGACCATTGGAGCAGGCTCTCTTTTCTGCCTCTTCACTGGAATGCTTGCTCTTAGAGGATTCACTGTCAGCTCATCTATTGGTTAAAGGAAATGACCCAGGAAGTTTATAGGAATTGTGATGAATATTGAACTTCTTTATTCCTGGGAGTCATTAATGTAATAGGACATTTCAAATCTAGCATCTGAGATCCTGGATCAAAAGAAGAAAACCACTCTGTTCTAGCTTACTGTCCCTGAGATGTGCTGAGGGAGGAAGCTTTACATGATCTGACGAATACAGATTTTTACCAAAAGAGAAATGAAAGCATGACTAGTTTAATTTTTTCTTCATAAAATAATCCATCTCAGTGTTTCACAAGATATTTGAAGCTCAATTTAATATTCAAAATATGTATTTTCTATACATTTATTATGTCAAGTGAAGTATATATAGTAAGCTGTATAGTTTAACTATTAATTCAATTGTAGTACTGTTCTGATTTGTAATGCACGTTGTGCATTGTCTCTGAGGACACAAAATCTCATATTGTCTGAAAAGACCATCTAGAGATTAAGGCAATTTTGTGCCAGGAATGAGGATGATTCTTTCTGGTCAAGGTTTGGTCTTTGTCTTAAAAAAAAAAAAAAAAAAAAAGGGACCAGCAGTTAGTGTAATGGCTATGTCGCTGGACTCTCATGTAGTCAACTGCGGTTCACGTCCCAGACCCCGTGGCTTAAAACTCACGCCGGGCGTGTGTGCGTGCGTGCCCAAGATCCCAAGAGGAGAATAGAGGAGAAGGGAGTGTGGCGTGGCCATCCCCCTGGGAGTTGATTTCTGTCTCTCTGTCTCTCTCAGTCTGACAGGCGAGCGCACGTACCCTACAGTGAAAATCTCTCCAAAAAAAAAAAAAAAAAAAGGGACCAGCAGTTAGTGTAATGGCTATGTCGCTGGACTCTCATGTAGTCAACTGCGGTTCACGTCCCAGACCCCGTGGCTTAAAACTCACGCCGGGCGTGTGTGCGTGCGTGCCCAAGATCCCAAGAGGAGAATAGAGGAGAAGGGAGTGTGGCGTGGCCATCCCCCTGGGAGTTGATTTCTGTCTCTCTGTCTCTCTCAGTCTGACAGGCGAGCGCACGTACCCTACAGTGAAAATCTCTCCAAAAAAAAAAAAAAAAAAAGGGACCAGCAGTTAGTGTAATGGCTATGTCGCTGGACTCTCATGTAGTCAACTGCGGTTCACGTCCCAGACCCCGTGGCTTAAAACTCACGCCGGGCGTGTGTGCGTGCGTGCCCAAGATCCCAAGAGGAGAATAGAGGAGAAGGGAGTGTGGCGTGGCCATCCCCCTGGGAGTTGATTTCTGTCTCTCTGTCTCTCTCAGTCTGACAGGCGAGCGCACGTACCCTACAGTGAAAATCTCTCCAAAAAAAAAAAAAAAAAAAGGGACCAGCAGTTAGTGTAATGGCTATGTCGCTGGACTCTCATGTAGTCAACTGCGGTTCACGTCCCAGACCCCGTGGCTTAAAACTCACGCCGGGCGTGTGTGCGTGCGTGCCCAAGATCCCAAGAGGAGAATAGAGGAGAAGGGAGTGTGGCGTGGCCATCCCCCTGGGAGTTGATTTCTGTCTCTCTGTCTCTCTCAGTCTGACAGGCGAGCGCACGTACCCTATCACAAAAATCTCTCCAAAAAAAAAAAAAGAAAGAAAGAAAATCTAAATAACTTACTAGTTTTAATCAATGGAGTAAGCAAAAATTAATAAGATTAATTGTAGGTTGTCAGGTAAAACCTAAATGGTTAATTTTGAAGTTTTGTCTTTTGAATTTTGTTTGCATGTTTTTGTTAGATCAAGTAACATGCAGTCACAAGAATTAATATTATTTTATAATCTGTGTACTCTGAAGGAGTAATTTGGGAGAGCTATTGACAGGCAGAGATACTTAGCAAATAACTAGGTTCTAGCTACTAGTTTAGCATTTAGTGATGAGATTTCAGTTTTCTGAAGGTGGTAGGAGGTTATAAAAACAAATACCTGCTTAATTTTATTTTTATCTTTTTAATGTTCGAGACTATGTGTGTATGCCAGGGAGAGAGCGAGAGCAAGAAAAGAAAGTACTCTCCAGTGGGGCCTAGTCACCATGCAATCTGCTTTCCTCCATTCCTTTCCCCTAGTAGGATCCTGGACACACTTTTTTTTAAGCTGCTGGAGTTAGGATTTGAACCATAGTCAGCTATGTGGGATTCAGCTCCCTCTACATGGTGCGTAGCTGCTGCACTCTGGGTCTGGCTTGCAAATGGTTCCTTTAGAGGAACTGATAACTAGAAAAATTACTAAGCCAAAAGTCTTCTTAATGAAAATGGGACATAAAGCAAGAGGAACTTGTTAATGATGCCAGTACATTGGGCTGGAATCAATTACATGCCTTCTTCCTAAGTTAAATCCATTCCAGAGGCTGAAGCAGGGTGGAAGATGGTTGAATGGTGATAGCTGAGTTGAAGGGAAAGCTATAATGGTTTGAATCCAAGCAGTGCCTGAAAGCTATTTCAGTAGTCACAGGAAACCCGACCACTGGCAATGGACTGGTTAAGGTGTTAAATCTGAGAAAGGATATGAAGAGAGAGGATTTGTGCCTCTACAGTATATATCTTGACATAGTATGACTTGACTGAATAAGATATTTGAGGGACAAGGAAGTGATAAAGATGAACCCAAGGATAAGATAGAAATGTGATGAGATAAAGAATAAACAAACAGAGGCAACACATTTGAAGGGAAGATACTGCGGTCTGCTTGGGACATTTAAGTTTTAGATATCCATGGAATAATCAAATTTAGTTTTCTGGTAGGTATACAGGGGGTCTGCAAAGTAGGTCAAATTAGATGGTTTTAATTTATTTTACAAGAATTATTTAACTTTATCTATTTATTTATTTTAATTCTGACCTGAGAGGGAGAGAGAGAGAGAAGGAAAGTGAGAAAGCAAACCACTAGGATACAGGACTCAGGCTGCGGTTGGCTATGTGGGAATCCAGTGCCCTTAACCACCATGTCACCTGCCGGCCACAGATGGTATTAAATTTTTATACATATACAGAAAGGCAAAATAGGCTGAAGAAACAGATAGTATCACCCAAGAAAAAACTATGAGGCAAGTTGAGGTCTTGGATAGAGTTTTGGATAATACCTTAATTTTTGTTTTGTTTGTTTTATTGCAAAGGTATGTGTATTTGGAAGAGGGAGAGCAAGAGAGAGAGTGAATCCCCTAATGGGGCATGGTCATACCACAGTCCCTTTTCCTCTATTTCTCCATCTTGTTGGAATTTGGCATGCACACACATACGCCCTAGATGTTTTTCAAGCCTCTGCGCCAAGATTTGAACTGTAGTTGGCTCTGTGGGGGTCCTGACTTCCTTAACCACTCAGCTTTGAGGCTGGCTCCACCTTCACTGAGGAGTTGGAAGAGCAACAGAAGCAGTGAAAGAGATTGAGAAGGGACAATCACAGGGAGAGTAGAAAAACTGGGAAAGAACCATATGTCAAAAGACAAAGGAAGAAAATATTTTGGAGAGGAAGCACAGCAGTAGCAAATGTTCCAGAAAGACTGAGCAGGATTCACTCGTTTGTTTATTCAACAGCAGTAACTGTCTACTGAGCTTTGGGCTGGGATTAGGAATGAGGACACAGAAGTGACTGGTAGGTTTCCCTTAGTAGTCATCAATGATATTTTGCTGAGGTATTATATGAATCACTCTAACAATAGCATCATTACAGTGGGTTAAAGATGAAACCAAAATTGAAGAGAAAGCCAGACTTTGTAGACTAACCTGAGAATTCAAGTGAAAATGGTAAAGAAAAAGAGGGCAAGTGGTGGCCCGATTATAAAAAAGATTATTAGGGGAAGTAGCTATTTCACTTTTGTAGTATATCGGTACAGTTGAGATAACTGGAAATTTTAAGGCCTAGACGTTTTTTTTTTTCTTTCTTTTTAGAAAGTTAAAATCAAGTGTGTCTATATGGGGAATTTCAGGTGGAAAGCAAAATGTAGCGATAGAAAAATATTCAGTGAATCTGACAGGTGTTAGCAATAGCACTGAAGAATAATTATTACTGGATAAAGGGTAGTTGAAGACCAGATGAACTCTAAATTCTGGGAAAGGAAATATGGTCATTAGTGAGGGAAAAAAAAAAAAAAAAAGACTTCACTACAGAGGAGGATATACATGTGGGATATAAAAGACTGAAAATCAAGGTTTTCACCAGAGGAAGACAACAAAACAAGCTTTACTCCAAAACTTCTCTTCTCAACAATAAGTGGAAATAATGTCACCTGCCTTTTTTTTTTTTCCAACCTAGAAAAAAACCTTAAAGAAAAAAAGTCTCACCTTTTAGATCCTCACCCAGCAGCCTTCTTTAGGTACTCGTGCTTCCCCACTACCACAGTCCTGACCCTATTATCATAAAAGGCACAAAGGTGTCAAATATGCAAAAAAGTCTGTTGCCAGGAAATACTGTGCCATGTGACAGAAAATAGAACAGGCACAAAAAGGGAAGCACGATGTACCACACGGAGGTTGTAACCAGCAAGCTCAGTGTTCTGCCGAGACAAGGAGAGGAACAGCTCTTATTTGACTGAGTCAGAGTCTGAAATTAAAGGTCAGGACATAGACACGGGCATTGAACATTCCTAGGCGTATCAAACCTTAGTACACCGGGCCTTTTTGGTCTGTAAGTTCACAGACAAACTTGATGCATCTTCTTTGATGTTGATGAAAACCATAATTTTGTAGAATTTAAAATGGCACTCTGACCAAGCTAAAAGAGCAACCAGAAGTTCGTCACAAAGAACTTTCATAAATAATACTGGAATGACATTGAGTGGGAGGAGGGTTAGCATTTAATATAGATCATGTATCATTTTTATTCATATGAAAGAATATAACTCTTTAGATGAAACCAGAATAGAGTAATTTTGTTCTACAGTTGTGAAACCTTAGGCAATGGTGGATCCAACTTTTGCTTCCAATAAATATTTACAAACTTATCCTATAATTTAAATAATTTCTCTCACTGCTCTTCTTCCTATGAGCAGCTTGTCCAGCCACCTCAGGGCATGTTTATCTAAGTGATCTTTTAAGCTCAAGGGAAGAGATGATTGTGATTAGTTTTATTACTGTAAGAAAATAAAAGGAATTTAAGTTTTATAGTTCTTGTGTGGAACTTTCATTTTTTTATTTTTATAAAATCCTGCAAGTAGATATGGAAAGTATTTTAATTTAACAAAGTAGAAAGCCCAAGTCTGAATAACTAATGGTATGATGATCTTCTAGCATTAAACCATAAGCTACTGAGTGGCTTGCATTAGAGTCTCCCAGTACCTCCCTCAATGATGCTTTCAGTGCACTGCAGCACATACTGTACTTTAATATAAAGGCAAATTTAAATGAATCCATTTTTGAAGGATCCAGCTTGGAAGTTAATACACTTCAATACCTGATTTTGTGTACCATTTTGTTTTATTTAAAATGTTTTAAATTTTTTAGAAGACAAAATATATTGCTTTGATTTGTATTTAAAATGAAATGATAAGCATTCTCTATTTTATGTAGGCTTATAGTATAGCAATTTAAAAAATTCTTGGGACTAGCAAGTGGCATAATTTTTTGTCGCTGGGCCCCCATGTAGTCAACGGCAGTGGCTTAAAACTCACACCGGGTGCATGTGTATGTGTGCCCAAGATCCTGAGAGGAGAATGGAGAATGGAGAAGGGATTGTGTCATAGCCATCCCCTCAAAGGATGATTTCTCACTTTCTGTCTCTGTCTCTCCAGTGAGCACACATACCCTATAACAAAAATTTCTCTCAAAAAAGAAATTCTTCTCTACTACCATGATTTTTAGTTTGAAAAGAACCTCTAAAGCAACTTAAAATTCTCATAGAGCTCTTCCTGCCATCTTGGAACTCAGAAAGGCCTGCTGGGAACAGGAATTCTAAAAGACAACTATGTCTGGAAGACTGTCTGTGGTGCAAGGTCATTTTTGCTGGCTCTAAGTAGGGTCTCAGGAACCAAGGAAGCACACAGTTCTCCTTAAAAGTAAAGGTGTTTAGGGACCAGCAGATGGTGTAATGGTTATGTTGTTGGACTCCTACATAGTCTACTACTCTGTGAGTCCTGGACCCAGAAGACTAAAACTTATGCCAGGTACATGTGCATGCATGCTCAAAATCCAGAGAGGAGAATGAAGGTGAAGAGATTATGGTGTGGCCATCCTACCTGGGGGTGATTTCTTGCTTTCTGTCACTGTCTCTCTGGCAACTATATGCATCCTATAACAAAAAAAAAATCTCTCAAAAAAGCAAAAACAAATGAAAAAATGAAGGTGTTTATGCCCAAGATTAATTGGAATTCGGAATTCTGTTTAGGAAAGAGGTGTGATTATGTGTACAAAGCAAAAAACAGCACAGTAACTCCTAGTAGTAAATAGATGAAAATGATAATAATGTGGGGAAATGTTACTCTTACCCATGGGAACAATGGCATGACTTAAACCAAATATTGAAGTCAACCTTCCTGTTGAGGTCATTGGACACAGAATCTGTGTGATCCTATACCCCTCAAGGATTTAAAATAACGAAAAATAAATAAATAAAAAACGGATTCATGTTCTTGTAAAAAAATAAACTATTATAGCTACAGATTTATATTATACCCACAAAGTAAGCTTTTTTAATAAAATCAAAAGTAGAGAATTAGTAAATAATCCAAAAGTTGGGATAAATTGGAATACCGAGAATTGTTAAACTAATTCACAAGAATAAAGAAAAAGAGGAATGCAAGGCATTTGGGACAAATAGTAAATATATAACAAAATTGTGTATTTCCCTAACCATATCAATTCAAAGGCAGATATTATCACACTGGATATAAAAACAAGTCTCAATAATTTTTTGTCACTATATTAGTTATCTACTGTTACCTTACAAACTGTCTCAAATTTTGGCATTTCAAGCCTATTATTTTATACTTTTTGTAAATCTGGAATTGAAGCATAGCTACTGGGTACTTCTGACTCACAGACCTTAATGAAGTTGTATTTTAAGTTGCTTCAAGACTACAGTCATCTGAAAGCCTGCCTGTGGCTGAAAAATAGGCTTCCAAGCTGACTCACATTATTCTTGGCACCTCAGAAGGTCTGCTCCAAGCTTACTCATATGATTGTTGGCAGGCCTTGGTTCTCGCTGCATTAGCCTCTCATGGGCTTTCTGGATGTCCTAATCAAGGTATCTGGTGAGGAGATAGAAGAGAGTAAGAGAATGAACAAGCAAATTGGAGAAAGATGAAGATGAAAGCCATAATCTTTTTGTATTATAACTTAATGTCAAAGTGAATCCATTACTTTTAACTGGACTTATTAGAAGGGAATCACTAGTTACACACCATATTCAAGGGGGGGATTACTGCAGGGTGAGGAAAACAGGTAGTGGTGATCACTAGAGGCCTACAGATATCTTAGAAACTTCACATCATAATAACGAAGACCATATGGTATTAGCATATGGGAAAATGTGAATATTAATTATATATTCCAGAAATAGATCCATACACATATAGTCCATTGATTTCAACAAATACACCAAGGTAATTCAATGGAAGAGAAGATAGTTTTTTCAACAACTGATGTTTAAACAACCAGATATTTCTTTGACTTTTTGACTCTTATTGCATGCCATATACAAAAATTAATTTAAAATGGATTTTGGATTCAGACATAGAAACTAAAACTATCAAACTTTTAAATAAAATACTAAAAACCTTCACACCTTTTGGAGAGTTTTTTTTTTTTTTTCCTCGCTATAGGGCATGTGCGCTCGCCAGACAGAGAGAGACATAGAGACAGAAAGTGAGAGATCACCCCCCGGGGGGATGGTCACACCACAATCCCTTCTCCTCCATTCTCCTCTTGGGATTTTGGGCACGCACGCACACGCGCCTGGCGTGAGTTTTAAGCCACCGGGTCCAGGACACGAACCACGGTCGACTACGTGGGAGTCCAGCGACATAGCCATTATGCTAACTGCTGGTCCCCCACACCTTTTCATTTCTAAATCAAATACTAAAGATCTTCACACTTTTGCATATTTAAAATAAGTAAATATTTCTTAGAACACAAAAAGTTTTCATTTAAAGAAATGAAAACCCATGAAAGAAAAAAATGGATATATTAGAATTCATAAAATTTATAAACTTTTACTCTTTAAAAGAAATCATTACGAAAATGAAAGCAAGTCATACACTAGAAGAAATAAAATACATGTTTCCAGAAAAGCTCTGAGAACCCAACAATCAATTTTTAAAATGAGTAAAATATTAGTTTAAAAGAGATAATTGTCAGGTAAGCATACAGAAAAATTCTTTACATCTTTATTTGTCAGGGGTTTCAAAACTAAAACCACCATGAGATACAAATATACACTTGCTCAAATGACTAATACTAAAAAGACTGCCATTAACATGTATTGGTATGATGTAGAGTAACTGGAACTCTTAAAAATTGCTAGAGAAGATATAAAATAAGACCATCTCACTGGAAAATTTGTGAGTTTCTTACAATGTAAAACTGTCATTCATCCCAACAATTCTACTCCTAGGCCTCATCCAAGATAAATGAAGGCTTATATCTTCGGAAAACGAGTGTATAGAGATGAATAATTTTGTTCATAATAGCTAACTGTGGAAACAACTGAAATGCTCAAAAGCAAATGGGTTGGCTAAACTAACTGTGATATATACAAATGATGAAATGCCATTTAGCAATAAAAAGCAAAAAAGTTCTGATATATGCCATAAGATAAGAATTTAAAAATCAATACTCTAAGAAAAGAAGCCAGACAAAAGTGTATATACTGTATATTCCATTTGTGTAAGATTTTCGAGAAGTCAAAGCTAATCTGGAGTGACTCAAGGTGGATTAGTGATTGCCAGGATGTGAGGCTGGATGAGGAGAAATTTGGTATAAAGAGTTAGAAAGGATGAGCCTTGTGGTGGAAACATGCTATGTCTTGTTCATGGTGGTACTTAACATGGATAAATGCATTTATCAAAACTCATTGAGTTGCATGCTTACAGTGAGTGTATTTTGTATATATATTATAGCTAAATAAAGTTAATTTTAGAAAGGAAAGAATCATAGGGCCCCATGGGGGACAGTGGTAAACACAATACTGTGAGGCAGTCACACATGGGATGGTCCTTGGTTCATGTCTGGTGACCTGAGTGTGCCAGTCATCGTGTGCTGGTGATCCAGAGTTGGGTGAAGGCTGGGGTAGATCATCTAACACCTCACCCTGTTAAACGTGCTGTCTCTCTTGTCTCTCTCTTTCTCACTTGGAAGAAGTAAATAAACTTTTAAAAAGGAAAAGAATCAGTAACAAAATTTGCAGTTAAGTGAAAGTCATTATAAATAATATATATGATGCATATATGTTTAAATACTTAGAACATTCTAAAAGCACAAATTCATTACAACAATTACATTCATCATAACTTCCTTTTCTATGGGAGATCTTTAACCTCTTGAAATGTCTCACGGTTATTATCAACATCAACAGCAGACATGGTGTTGATGGAGAGTGGGCACTAGATATACAGAGAGCCTTAAGCAGCAGCTTGGTACCTGTGTCTATTCACAGAGGCCGTTAAACTGGAACATTCGGCTTCAGTTGCAAAGGACACAGTGTAATTTACCTTGTGCTTTATAAATTAACATTTCTTGCTCAGAAACTCAGATATGATCTGTGTTCTTACGCACCTTTTTTATGTCTGGAAGGAGAAATCCTGATGAAATACTCCCTCACTGATAATTCTTACCTCTAGTAGGGGGATGGGAAGTAAGAAAGTATTAAATAGTGGTATTTGTCACGTGATCTTTTCTGATGTCAATGTCCTGCAACAAGAGGCACTAAGACCAGGCGCTGAGAGCCCGAGTTGCAATTGTGCTATGTTTCACACAGATGCTTTATAGGTAGACTCAGTAGCATTTCATTAGGCTTTCAGTATTTTTGTGTCTGCAGTATGTTTTCATTTCAGTTCTTTCTACTTGTGTCCTCCATTTAATATTCCTAGTGTACCAAATAAAAAGTCACTCTATTAGTTAAAAATATCCAACATAATAACCTGATATATCTATATTTATTCTAAATCATGTGAGTATGCTTATCAAGTAATATAAATATATTTACATACAAATGATATAAGTACTAATAAAGATAAAATGTGTGTTATTTTAAAATATATTTTTTTACTGTAGTGTTATAGTCTACACAAACTAGTTTGAATACTTAGGATGAAGTTGATCGTTAGCAATAGTAAAAATGAATCTGCATGTCAGGTAGTCCTCTAGATAATTTCACATTATTTTGGTTACTTTTCCACTAGCTAAAATTATAACACAGTAACGTGACTTAATGAAATGCTCCTTGTAGAGGCAGAGGTGCTAGTTTTAGTTCTCTTGTCTGAATTATCTTTAGTCTGAAACTTTTTATTTAAGAAAAAAATCTTCTAAATCAACATGTCTATTTTGCGAGTGAGCTTAAAATCCACTTAACCAATCATGATATTACAGCAGACTATTTTATCATACGGTATAATAGGATCAAATGAATGAGGTCGCCATTCAGGCCAGCAGAATTCCCGCCATTTCTTTAAGAGGTCCAGGTTAGTGAATATGGCATGTTGCTACCCTAGGGGTGATAGAGGCAGCACATACATACAATGTGATTGAAGCTTAGTTTTTATTATTTTAAGATAAATTAGTTTTACTATTAGTTTTATTATTTTAAGATAAATTATCATATTATGAATGAAATATTAGCACTTCCATTTACCTCTCTAATTAAATTATGATTTTCCTGAGGGTTGTATTTTTTTTTTCTTACTAGTTCACAATGAGAAGTCAAGACAAAATCAAGCAGACATGGAGTTTCCCATCTGTATTCAATTTACATGGCTCCCAAGAGTCTTTTTGCATTGAATTCAAAAAGCAAGGCTACTTTTACAGTAAACTAGTTTTTTTGCAACTATTTATGTAAGCCCAATGGATAATCAGTTATCACACATTTTCTTCTTCTTACACCACACTACCTAATACTTCCTGAAAAATAGTTGCCAAGATGCACTCTAATTATGGACCTATTTGCATCACATATTAGGCTGTAAATTCTGGTGAGTGGTACTAATGCTTATTTTGTGTTTAGTATAATAATAACATTTATACCAGATTCTTGATAAATGTTTTAATGAATGATAAATGAATAACAAAAATCAGAAAAGATATCTTTCCATGGATGGATATCACTTTACTTGAAGCAAAGAAAATCAGAAAAGTTAATTCACTTCCAATTTTGGGGGAGGGGGGATTAGTCAGAATAATGTAGTTACCTCAAGTCACTGTATCTCTTTAAACATAAAGTCTAAATTTAACATAACATTTGCACTTACCTCACCCATACTGTAATACTTGTATAATGCTACCTATACAGATGATATTAAAGTGTTTAGTAAGTAGATAAATGCGGTTTACTAAATGTATTTGTTTTCTATTGCCATATTGAAAATTACCACAAATATTGTGACTTAAAATCCCAGCTGTGGTGGCACAAGCAGTAAAGTCCTGTTCTGTCATGCAATACTCGCAGCCGGATGGAAAAGCCCAAGGTCTGGATCCTGGGATGGTTTGAACATACAAGGCCTGAGCTCGTGGAACACCTGTAGTCCTGGCTGGCTGGGAGGCAGTGGGAAGGATTGCAGCATGCAAAGATCCTGTCAGGGACCTCTGTCTCTATGTCTCAATAAGTAAATAAACTTAAAAAATTAAAGGGCCAGATCTCCTATGGCTGACAGATGTAGTCCAAGTTCCAAACCCAGTAGCTTGAGAAACATGCAAGGCCGTGAGCATGTGAGCCCCAAATCCTAGCAGGACGGACAGAGGGAGGAGAAGGGACTGCAATGTGACCTTGCTCCATGAGGGGTGCTTTCTCCTCTCCCTCTCTCTCTATCCATCCAGTGAGTGGATACATCTTCTAGCAGACAAATGAATGAAGAATTTTAAAATATTAAAAATCTATTATCTTGGGACCAGCAGATGGCATAATGGTTACATCTCCAGACTCCCACATATTCAATCACGATTCGAGTCCTGTGTCCTATTGCTTATTCATGCTGGTTGCATGTGCATGTGTGCCCAAGATCCCAAGAGGAGAATGGAGAAGAGATTGTGGCATGGCCATTCCCTCTGAGGGGTGATTTCTCACTTTCTGTCTCTCTCTGTCTCTCTGGTGTGTGCAAATGCCCTGTAGCAAAACTCTCTCTTAAAAAAAAAAAAATCTATTACCTCACAGTGAGTCAGGAGTATGAGTCCAGGTTAAGCTGAGTCTTCAGCTCTGTATCTCACCAGGCTAAAGTTGAAGTATTGACCAAGACTGAAATCTCTTTTGTAGCTAAGGTTTCTTTTACAAGCTTGCTGATTGTTGGCAGAAAGTTGTTTTCTTCAGTTGCAGGAGGACCTCAGCACTTAAGAAGCTGCTCGCTGTTCACTATGCTGAGAGGACAACTTTTCCATCTTGATTCCAGTGTTTGAGGCCTACAAATTAACTAATAGCAGACAAATTAACAGGAGAAAAGAAAAGGTTGATTTGTGCATATACAATGTATGTGGGTGAGTGCTTAGTGATGAATAACTCACTGAATAACTGGAAATAAAAGACTAATATAGGAAACTTAATGATGGGGGTTATGAGGTGCGGTGAGGGTTAAAGTTTTAATGAGAAAGTATAGAAAGTTCTTTCAAACATTTTGATTTTAAAAGGAAGCTGAATCTTCACTTCTTGGTGCTAAGAGTAAGTCTTTTCTCGATCAAGAATTCCCCAGCTGTTCCTCAAGAGACTTAGAAGGGGTAAACAGAAGTACTCAGGAGAAGCCTGATTAACAGCTGGAGAAGGAAGGTACAGGGGCAAGGTCCTAAAAGAGGAAAGGGTGCTAGCATTTAAGTGCTATGTGCCTTTCTAATGGGTGAAGCATTCAGGATACACTCTTCTAATTGTAGGTCCTGCCCAAGAATTAAAGGAGATTTTAAAAATAAAATTCGACCTTAAAACAAGTTTTTTTTTTTGCTGTTCTGAATTATAGTTTAGATGGCACTGTGTACTTATAGGCAAATCGTACACACGTTTGTCACTGTATTTCTGGTTTGGGTATTTGTAACTGCCAAAAACCAATAACTGAATAAATAATCTTGATTCATCCTAGGAAGAAATTCTTCTAAATTTCAAAGCCAACTCCAAAGATAGTTTTCACTGTTGAGAAGAGAGGAAATAGTCTATTAGTTAACTTTATTTATTTTTTTTGGAGAGGTTTTCGCTATAGGGCGCTTGCGCTTGCCAGACAGACAGAGAGAGACATAGAGACAGAAAGCGAGAAATCACCCCCCAGGGGGGATGGTCACGCCGCAATCCCTTCTCCTCCATTCCCCTCTCGGGATCTTGGGCACGCACGCACATGTGCTCGGCGTGAGTTTTAACCCACCGGGTCCGGGACGCGAACCGCAGTTGACTACATGGGAGTCCAGCGACATAGCCATTATGCTAACTGCTGTTTCCCTCTTTTTTTTTTCATGAGGGAGATTTTGGCTATTGGGCATGAATGCTTGCCAAAGAGACAGAGAGACATCTCTGAAGGGCTACCACACTACAGTCCCTTCTCCTCTCAGGATTTTAGGCACACACACATACGTACACATTTCTAGCATGTTTTAATCTGTTGGGTCTAGGACTCAAATCACAGTCACCCACGTGGGAGTCCAGTACCTTAACCACCATGCTACCTGCTGGCCCCTCTTAGTTAAATTTTTAAGTACTGTCAGTTTTGCTAACTTGCAAGGAAAATTGTTTATTCAATACATAAAAAGTGCTTTGTTTCTTCAAAGTATATAACTGCCCAAACACTAGGTCTAAATGAAATTAAATATATCATCTTTGTACTTTGATCTTTTCTTGTTCCTTCTTTTCTCTATCCCTTTGACCTCTTGGAGTTTCTTCTTATGACAATTCATACACAAATTGTGCCTCTGTAAAAAGAGCTTCTTTATACATTGATAAAGCTCTCTAGACTTAAAATCAACTCATAATGATAGAAAGAGTAGGACTGTAAGTATTTGGGAATGAGTAACTTCCTTAAACGCCATTCATTATTTATGAATAATCACTTATGCCTTCTATATGGAAAGTCAATCCCAGTGAGTGAATTTAACTCTTGGTTCAAAGACGTAGATAATCACTTGAATCTTGAAATATTGATCAGAAAAAAACTTATTATTTTACAATCAATTGATCTGTTGAAGTGTTCTATATACTACAAGGTTATAAAAAGGACCCTCTCAAGACATGAGAATTAAGTATATAAATATTGCTTAGTATTTCCTCTGGCTTGTTTAAGGGAGAGGACAAAGAAAGAGGGAGAGAAGTTGGGAAAGATAAAGGACTAGAAATTAACCACACTGTGCCTTGTTATTCTCCTAGGGTCTCATGATTCCTTCAGTTTCTACATTGATGAAGCCTCTCCAGTAGGTCCTGAACAACCAGAAACAGTCCAGAATTTCGTGTCTGTGTTTGGAACCGTGGCCAAAAAACTGATGAGGAAATGGTTAGCCACTCAAACAATGAACTTTACTGGTCAGCTAGGGGCGGGCATCCGTTACTTTGATCTTCGAATTTCCACCAAGCCCAGAGACCCCGACAATGAACTCTACTTTGCTCATGGTTTGTTCAGTGCCAAAGTCAATGAAGGCCTTGAGGAGATCAATGCATTCCTCACGGATCACCATAAGGAGGTAGTATTCTTGGACTTCAACCATTTTTATGGGATGCAAAAATATCACCATGAAAAACTTGTCCAAATGCTGAAAGACATCTATGGAAACAAAATGTGCCCAGCGATTTTTGCCCAGGAAGTTAGTTTAAAGTACCTGTGGGAGAAGGACTATCAAGTGCTGGTCTTCTACCATAGTCCAGTGGCTCTGGAAGTGCCCTTTCTCTGGCCTGGGCAGATGATGCCAGCCCCCTGGGCCAACACCACAGACCCTGAAAAACTGATCCAGTTTCTTCAGGCATCCATCACTGAGAGAAGAAAGAAGGGCTCGTTTTTTATATCTCAGGTGGTGCTGACTCCCAAAGCTAGCACGGTGGTCAAAGGGGTGGCAAGTGGCCTCAGAGAAACTATCACAGAAAGGTAAGTGTCCTTAAAGTGTTAGGAAAAAGTTATAATTTTACTAGACTTCATGGAGCTAGTAAATGATGGGGCTAAAATTCATATGTCCATGTATTAGTTTCCTAGGGCTCCCATTACAGCATTTCACAAACTGGATATCTTAAAACAATAGAAATATATCATCTCACAGTTCTAGAGGCTAGAAGTCTGAAATGAAGGTGTTGGCAGAGTTGGTAACTTCTGAGGACTCCAAGGGAGAACCTGTTCCATGCCCCTCTCCTACATTCTGGTGATAACTGATACGCCTTGGTGTTCCTTGATTGTAGACACATCACTCCAAAATCTGCCTCCTTTTTCACATGGCCTTCTCTCTGTGTATTTATGTCTTCTTATTTTCCTTCAAGGATGCCAGTTCTGTTGAATAAGGACTAGTTTGCCCTAATGAGCTCATCTCATATTGATTACTTCTACAAAGACCTTATTTTAAAATAAGGTCACACTCACAGGTACCAGGGGTTAGGAACTTAACACATTGACATAGGTCAACTCCTAACATCATGTATTTGGGATCCATATCTAATCCTCTTTTCAAGGGACTCCTTTTCACCTCTGTGCAGTGTTTTACAAATTACAAAGTCCTTTCTCCTTAGAGACTTTTTTTTTTTTAACTTTTCCTTGTTATGAGAGGTTTTTGCTATAAGGTGTGTGCGCTTGTCAGAAAGACAGAGACGGAGAGACAGAAAAGGAGAAATGGTCATGCTGCAATCCCTTCTCCATTCTCCCCTCAGGATCTTGGGCACACATGCACATGTGCCTGGTGTGAGTTCAAGCCACCGGGTCTGGGACTCAAACCACAGTCAACTACATAGGAGTCCAGTGACATAGCCATTATGCCAACTGCTGGTCCCAAGACGTTTTATGTACCTAATTCCATTTGCTCTGCATAACATCCCTAAAAGGTAGGTACTGACTTATAGATTAAAACAAAACATGGGACCAGCAGGTGGCATAATATTTACAACACTGGACTCCCACATAGTTGACAGTGGTTTGAGTCCTGGACCTAGTGACTTAAAACTCAAGTCAGGCATGTGTGCAGGCATGCCCCAAATTTTAAGATGAGAATGGACAAGAAGAGATTGTGGCATTGTGGCATGGCTATTTTCCCTAGCGGGTGATTTCTTGCTATCTATTTCTGTCTCTCTGGTAAGCGCACACACCCAATGGCAAACATCTCTAAAAAAAAAAAAAAAGTCCCAAGAGGTTCATATAAGTAAAATGCTTTGCACAAGACCCTGAATGATGAAGCAGACACTCAAACTCCATTCTCAAGCCATTTCCTGTAACCTTTACACTACATGCACTCTCTGAATGGTTACTCTCTAGCAGTGGGTGTTCCATTTGTCAAGCCCAGAAAAACATGAAGAGTAGTGGTTACATGTGAGTTATAATTTGAGCAATCACCAAGTATCTCTGTAGCTCTTTCTCATGCATGTAACAATACATGCAGAATTGTACATATTCTCTTGAATTAAAATATTAAATAATGCAAATATAATCTGACAAAAGAGCATAAATCTTTTCCAGACTTTGTATTTTTAATTAATATTTTGAAGTGTGGTAGACAGCATGAATACTTGTTTGGATTGAAGGTCTTTATAGAGAAAGGCAAGAAAATGAGAAGAAAAGATCTGGAGGTGAAAAGAGCATGGATGGTCTAATAGTATAGAATACAAAGTAGCCCAAGATCCTGAGAGGAGAATGGAGGAGAAGGGATTGCGGTGTGACTATCCCCCCTGGGGGTGATTTCTCGCTTTCTGTCTCTATGTCTCTCTTTGTCTGTCTGGCGAGCACACGCACCCTATAGCCAAAACCTCTCAAAAAAAAAAAAAAAAAGAGAGAATACAGAGTAGAATGACAGGAGATGGAACTTGGAATTGGGGCAAGAATACACTTGCAGGAAATCTTTTAGTCAAGCTACAGAAAATATTATCCTATGAGCAATGGGGAGCTAGATAATGATGTTTAATAGAATGATGACTTGACCAGACCTGTATTTTAGGTAATAATTGGCCCAGCCTGGATGATAAATGGAGTGGAGAGAATGGGTAATTAAGTTCTAGTGCTTAGCACTTCTCTAACAAGCTAACCTGAGAAAGTGAGAAACAATATGAGAGGATGACATGTAAGTAGTAGAAATTAGGACCATTTAGTGACAAGTTAGCTATGTGGTGTGAATGGGGAAAAAGAGTTAAGGATAAGGTTTCTGTCTGAGACGTACATGGGTGATGGAGGCATTCACGAATTTGGAAAATGGTCTGAGGAGAAAGTAGGAAAGGTATAGTCAGTATCATGCTTAATTTAAAGGGCCAATAAACCAAGATGATGTGGTCAATGAATCATTAGGAATATAGGCCAGCTCATTTGGGAATCACTGGCATTTTTTTGAAAGTGAAAGCCACATGTCATTGGAGAGAATGGATTCTTTTGCAAAAAAATCATAACTTTCTCTGTTTCTTAGATACTTGCAGAGATCTCCCTATTCCTTAAGAGCTAAGTAAGATTATGAACTATCTACTATATACCTTATGCAAGCATAGGCTCTCTCTATCTTTTCTGCTGATGTCTAGACATTTTTTTTTTTTTTTGGAGAGGTTTTTGCTATACGGCGTGTGCGCTCGCCAGAAAGAGAAAGACAGAGACAGAAAGCGAGAAATCACACCCCAGGAGGGATGGCCATATCGCAATCCCTTCTCCTCCATTCTCCTCTCAAGATCTTGGTCACGCGCGCACACGCGCCAGGCGTGAGTTCTAGCCACAGGGTCCAGGACTCGAACCACGGGCGACTACATGGGAGTCCAGCAACATAGCCATTACGCCAACTGCTGGTCCTTATTTTATTTTATTTTTTTAGACATCTTACATTCTTATGGTATAAGCCCTTGATTCTGCTGGATTACATCATTTTGTGTGTCAAATTTCTGTCTGTCCATGCCTCATTCTGTGTCGTGAAACTTGCTTCATGCTCAGTTTCTACAGTGGTTTTTAGACTTTACTGAAGATAAGAAAGAGACAAAAGATTTTATAATCACAATATTGCACACAATGTAAAACTGAATTTTAGACGTATAATTACAAACATCTTTGAGATATCTTCCCTTGACAACACCACTTTGCATGTCACCTCATCACCTTTTATATCCTTTGATGATGTCCTCTCTTCCTCCTTTTCCTTTTCTTATCTCTTTGTTTCCTCTACCCTCAGATTACTCTGGGGACCCTACATTCTTATCTGAATTATTATGTCTAATGATTCACCTCTCTTCAGCCTTCGTAAGCTTTAATTCATCTAGTCCCATCTGAGTATTGATCAAAACAAGAAGGTTTTTTTTTTTTATTTAATAGCACCTCTTTCTACAAATATTAATCATTTTTGTAAATAACAAATTACCCTTTCTCACACAAACTTAGAATGTGAGGGAGTTATGTACACCAAAGAACGTGTCATAATTAACTTTATCATTTAACTCCCAAATTTTTATGAACCCCTGAAGGCCTGCTAGAAGTGGGGGCAGGAGGAGCTTGGGGATGAACTGATTCCAACTTTCCTTTCTTTGTACACCTAGAATGAAAGAAGCTTCATTTTCAACTTTTACATATTGGGCATGATACCAGTCTTCCTATGGCCACTTTCAGCTTCATCTTCTGTTGTATAGTTGTATGTTTGGGAAAACACCTATCCATATTACGTGACTGCTTTGCATTTTGACCAAGAACCACACCCAGATCTTATCTGTGTAGGGATCAGCTTCTTTTTTTTTTTTTTTTTTGAGAGGTTTTTTGCTATAGGGCACATGCACTCCCCAGAAAGACAGAAAGAGACAGAGAGACAGAAAGCAAGAACTCACCTCCCAGGGGAGATGGTCATGCCTCAATCCCTTCTCCTCCATTCTTCTCTAAGGATCTTTGGCACTCATGCCTGGTGTGAGTTTAAGCCACAGGGTCCAGGATTCAAACCATGGTCAACTACATTTGAGTCCAGTGACATAGCCATTACACTAACTGCTGGTCCCAGGACCAGCTTCTTAAGAAGCCAAGAAGTATTCACTTAAGGAATACATGGCTTTCATTTTTCTCTCTATGGCATTTGATGTCGTTTAGGAGTTTACAAGTCATAGTTAAACTGCATTTTGGTTACTCATGACCTAGTACACTACTACAGTAGGATTTGTGGGGGAGGAAATTAAGCAAATTACAATAGTGCTGAAAATTATATTTTAAACAATAGATTCACATGGCACATTAACATATAAAGTATACTGACAAGTGAAATCAGCAGATGGTTATGGTTATGTTAATGGTTTTGTTGTTGGGACTCCCATGTAGTCTACCATGGTTCGAGTCCCAGACCCGGCAGCTTAAAACAGACATCGTGCGCGTGTTTGTATGCCCAAACTCAAAAGGAGAGTGGAGGACAGGGATTGTGGTGTGGGCATCCTTCTTGTGGGAGGAAGGGGGTAGGGGTGATTTCTTGCCTTATTTCTCTCTGTCTCCCTTTGTCTCTCTGGTGAGAGTATACGATCTATAGCAAAAATCTCTCTTTAAAAGAAAAAAAAAAGATGTACTGACAAGTATTTTAGTAAAGAATCCTATTTATATTGAACTAATACAGTGTTTTTCAATTTCTTCCCCAGATAACACTTATTAACAGCAAATGGAATTAGTTTTGAAAAACTGTCCTCAGCCATCTGCTCTAATTCAAAACTTCTCATTTGCCTCTGGCTTACATATCTGGACTAGTAGAGTTGTATCATTGCAAAGAGAAAGAATTAGGGAAAAAAGAATTTTTAAAGTAGAAGTGAAAATTTCTCCTAGGTAGAGTCCATTTTTTTCTCTCCAGGGTTATGCAAATTACTTGTAAATGAATTGCAAATATTTCTGAACCTCCCCATGACACTTGTTCTATAGGCATTCTCCAGTGGAGTTTAGTCTCAGAACTACAGAGCATAGCAAGTTGTTTTCCAAGTGTGGTGTTAATATGAAGCCCAGGATGTTTTGTTTTTGACATATTCCAGCCTTCTGAATGGAGCATAGAGAAAAAGGTCATTGGCAGCCCTTGGGGTATGCCTTGTGAAAGCAATTTGTTTTCTTCCAAAAGAAGCAGTGGTGGAACACCTGACTCCCCTAGAATTTAGGGCTTTCCTCTTCTTATGAAGTGACAAAACCTATGAAGTACACTGATTCTGCCATTGTCCTCTTGGTTTTGTGCCAAAGCCATTCATTTTAAACTTCGATACTAGCAGCAAAAGATGTAAAGACTTTTCCTTTGCCACCTAAAGCAAACTCTCCAGGCAGTTGTGAGACCTCTCTAAGTATTTTCATCTGCACAATTCCAACTAGATTATTTCCCAGTTACACTCCAGTTCTAAAATCCTACAATTCGAAGATCCTGCATTTGACTAGCTAGTTCCACCACTATTTTTAAAATCACATCTAATATTTGGGTTAACAAAGCTCTAAGCACATGCATTTATGAAACAGTGTTTGAAATTGTACATAGCTTTCATGGAAACTAAATCCCGCCTGGATCTAAGTACCATAGCTTTCAATTTGGTCACTGGTTCCAAATACTGCAGATGCGTTTTCTACACTTTGGCAATGCCAAAAGACACAGATTTTTATTTCTTAAAGACCTATTTTTAATTTATTTTTCAAACACCAGTTTTTGCACCTCACCCCCACGGAATTCACACATTCTTAAAAAGAAGGTATGCAACTTGAGTCAAGTCCTTTCCTAATTTGTGGAAGTTTATTAAATTATAGGATTTTTTTAAGTTAAAAAATGCAGTTATACCACCTGTCAGAATTTATAGAGAAGAATGTGTCTTTGTAAGTAAGTTGATGTTGAATTAGGTAAATATTTATATGGGCCAACAATTTAGTTGATAATTATGATAACATTAATAATAATACAATTACTACTATTATTATTATTATTATTGTTTTAAGAGAGGTTTTTGCTATAGGGCGTGTGCGCTCACCAGACAGACAGAGAGAGAGACAGAGAAACAGAAAACAGGAAATCCCCCCCCAGGGGGGATGGCCACGCCGCAATCCCTTCTCCTCCATTCTCCTCTCAGGATCTTGGGCACGCACGCACATGCGCCCGGCGTGAGTTTAAGCCACAGGGTCCGAGACTCGAACCACGGTCGACTACGTGAGAGTCCAGCAACATAGCCATTACACTAACTGCTGGTCCACTATTACTATTATTATTATGAGCTAGTTTGAGTGCTCTCTAGTAGATACTGTTAAAATTTTTTTTAGACAAAACAAAATTTAACAGTTTATTTAAACAAAGGGTGGGCTATTTGAATTGGGGAGTTAAAATGGCTTCTGAGGGACTCTGTCTAGCCGCATGGTCATGGGGTATGTAAGTTTGCAAAAGGGAAAGTGAAGTGTGCAGGAAAGGGAAAGTTCAAAAATGAAAGTGAAGGAGGTAGAGAAATCACTGGATTGGTTATGGCTGGTTGGTAGGCTGCACGAACAGCTTAAAAGTGTGATTTCTGTGACTGACTGGGTGACTGTAATGTAGTAACTGCTCAGGAAGACAGCTTAGCATGGACAATTTTGGTTTATTCATAGGAATCCAAATGTTCCCACTGTGATCATTTTAGGACAGAATAGTTTAGTTTAATAACACTAACTAACTACTTTATATGTATTACCTAATTTAATATTTACAAAACCTCCCACATGTAGTTACTATTTCTATCTTATCTTAAAGATGAAGGAATTGAGGACCAGCAGATGATGTAATGGTTATGTCACTAGACTCCCACGTAGTTGACCACAGTTCAAGTCCCGGACATGGCAGCTTATTTTTTATTTTTTTTAGAGATTTTTGCTATAGGGCGCATGCGCTTGCCAGACAGAAAGAGAGAGACAGAGAGACAGAAAGCGAGAAATCACCCCCCACGGGGGATGGCCGTGCCACAATCCCTTCTCCTCCGTTCTCCTCTGGGGATCTTGGGCAGCTTAAATCTCATGCCCGGCATATATGCGTGTGTGCCCAAGATCCCAAGAGGAGAATGGAAGTGAAAGTATTATGGTGTGGCCATTCCCCAGACGGTGATTTCTTACTTTCTGTCTCTCTGTCTCACCAATGAATGCATGTGCCCGGTAGCATAAGTCACTCTCTCATGAAAAAAAAAAAAAAAAAGAAGAAGAAGAAGAGCCTTAGAAGTGTTAAGCACCTTACTTGGGTAATGCCATTTAGAAAAGGTGGATTCAAGATAGAAATATAAATTCTTCTGTTTGTTCATTCATTTATAAAACAAATGTTTAGATGCCCATTCTGTTCTAGACACTGCACTTGGAGTGTGGAGCTTCAAATATACAGTCTTAAAGACATTATACGGTGCTATCTTCCTGTTATCTGTGATAATTCAGAAAGTTGACACAACTTTGTTTTTGTCTCATGAAATGGCAATACCTAAGCCAAAGCTGGCAGTACACTCAGGTAGACTAGGTTTAATTTAATACTTATCTGTTTAACAACTCTATGAATAGAGTTCTGTATTAAGTGCCATGAGGTGAATTCAAATCTGTAAGATGTTTTTGCTCCCACCAAACATCAAGGAGATTTGAAAAGACAAGAACATGCATGATGTAAATACAAATCAGAGAAAAACAGGAAAATTAAATAGCAAGTCCTATGGTGATTTAGAGAAGAGATATATCGAGAAAGATTCTGGTTGTCTTTAAAGGAAAGATAACATGGTGATGGGCAGAAATAAATAGGGATGGCTTCCCAGGCCAAAAGAGATGTCAGGAGTAGCTAGAACTGAGTGCTCCCCAACAAATGTCCTTAGGCCCCAGAGAGGGTGTACAGGGGTATTGACAGTGTACCTGACAGGGGGGCAAAACTGTCAGGGGCCCAAACCCTAGCACATAGCCTGGCTGTTCTGTGCACATGGCATGTGGAGTCCATGCTGGGCAAAGTTGCAGAGCTGCAGATGCGGCTGCAGGCCTGAGGGAGTCCTACAGAAGCCTAACATTCTTTGACTCTTGGGGAGGGCTCTGGAGTTCTCTGTGGGTATATGAAATTCTCAGTCTCTTGACAAGGTAGAGGCAGGATGTATAGAGTTCTCAGTCTCTAGAAGGGTTGCCTGAAGTCCTCAGTGTCCAGATACACTTGCTCCAGTTCCTTGGGTCCCAGAAGCATTCTCCCCATTGTGGTGCACCATTTTCTCCAAGGATGCAGTGTGCTGCATGGGCTCAGGTACCAGGTCATCACTGCATCACTGGGCTCAGCCGCTGAGCTGGTTTTGTTACTCTTGGTATGGGTATGAAGGGGTGACAGTATGATATCAGGGATGTGGAGGTACAGGGTCTACTGACTTCAGGGCAGGATGTACTTTAGCTCTGACTCTGCTCCCCGAACGGCATTAAGCTGTTGGAGTCTGAGTCATAAGAAGGAGAAAACACAGTGTGTGTTCCTTTACTGGGATAGTGTGCCTGCATGCACCCCAGGCAACTTTCTTTACTGGGTTTGAGATCTGTAATGACTATGCGAGTCTGCTGTAGCCAGGACTGCCTCTATCTGCAGTAGCAATGGGAACTATTGAGGATCTTTCATTTACCTATGTCCCACAGTGGGGAGCTCGCTTTGATTTCAGGTCAGTCCTGGCCTAGTGCTTTACCTTTCTCTCTATGTCTCAACTCTGAATCTCCGTGCCCCATGGTTTCTCATTGCTTCTTTGATTTACTCAAGAGTTCCCTTCTCATTCCTTTATTCCAAGTGCAACTATTTATCTGCTGCTTTGATCCCTCTCCACAGAGAGCAAGACCACTGAGTGTCTTCAGTCAGCCATCTTCAGGATTCTATGTCTTTTCTAGTATTTTCCATTTTTGGTGGGTTGGATCTATGAATGCAAAACCTATGGATATGGAGGGCTGACTGAACTGGTTGCCGTGAGGGAGAACACATGCCATGGAGAAGCAATAGACATTCTAGCAAGAATGTGCTAGAAAGGATTTATAGAATCAGAATTTAAGTTGGGTGATTTTGGATATGTCTAAGGAAGCAGGAGTTCCCTTTCAATCAGATGCTGTCAGAAAGCAATGACAATACTGGGACCAGCAGGTGGCGTGGTGGTTAAGGCACTGGACACTCCTACATGGCTGACCATGGTTCAAGTCCTGGACCTGGAGGCTTGTTTTCTCACTTTCCTTCTCTCTATATCTCTCTCTGGTCAAATTAAAATAAATGAATGAATAAATTAAATTAAAATGAATTCTTTAAAAAAAAAGAAAAAGAAAGCAATGACAATACAGTAATTAGGTATCTCAAGAAGTTTTAAAGATAAGGCTCAAGTGAGATTTAACTAAATGATAAAAAAAAGTCTCAGTCACTTATTTTAGTCAAGAGAGGTAGATGTTTGGTTATTTGTGGGTGGGGGCACAGTGATCTTGTTTTGTGCTTAAACAAAATTATAAAATAGCCTTTTTTTTCCAGATTTTTCTCATGTATACTTGCAAAAGAGAGAAAGAGAAAAGAGATATGAAAAATCACCCTTCCAGGAGGAAGGACTACACTGTAATCTCCATTTTTCTTGGGATTCTGGACACTCACACACATGTGCCCAGCATGATTTTCAAGCCACAGGTCTGGGCCTCAATCCAAGGTTGGCCATGCGGAAGTCCAATGCCTTAACCACCACACGCCCATAAATAGCCTTTTATACCTCACATTATTATAATCTCAGAGTGACTCTGAGGCTGGTATTCTGGGAGATTATTTATGTTCAATAGGAAAATAACATGATCTAGCTGTGAGTGTCAGGCCAGTTTCCAGTTACCAGGGATTACTTTTTTTTTTTTTTTCTTCATCTTCTTTTCCCCTTTTGTGATGCAATGTGAAGAAGTAAGTATCACTTATTCACACTTGGTTTGAAAGTTCTAGCATGAATTAGGCTTTTC
Source organism: Tupaia belangeri chinensis (assembly GCF_000334495.1). NCBI lineage: Eukaryota > Metazoa > Chordata > Mammalia > Scandentia > Tupaiidae > Tupaia > Tupaia belangeri. The sequence continues at coordinate 3,617,034 of NW_006204238.1, forward strand.
ATGTGCTTTCCCTTAGTTGTTCTTTTTCTCATTGAGACAACTGATGCTGTGTTTATGCAAACGCCTAGACCATTTTGACAAGGCAAGTCAAAGAGTTGGTAATGTTGTAGCCCGGAGGTTGCCTACTGAAAATGCACTCTTCAAATTGAGCCATATTGACAATCAACTTGACTTACTTTCTTTGCGATCTTAAATTTCTCCTTATATCATTGGAAAATTGCTGAAAGCTCCCAAGTGGTTGGAGATTGAAGAGACTGACAATGGGAAAGAAATGTGAGAACATAGCTCTTTGTGAAGGCAATTGCCAATTCTTTAAGATCTGCAAACATTCCAATTTCCTTCGCAAATTTTCAAAGCTCACTTGGGGCACAAAGAAGAAGATGGAATTGCAAGCTGTCATAGTTTCTGCTGAATTGTTTTGTTTCCCTTTTTGGTAGAGGGAGGCATAGTTTTCTCAGGCACGTGTGAATGAATGCCCTTGAAGGCTTGTCGATCCAGAGTGTACTTGGTAGACACAGCTTTGGGTAACTGATCTTTTGATTATCAAAGGTGACTCTAACAAGTTAAATGCTTAGTTGAGTGAGATGATATGAGCCAAGTCCTCTCTGTTAAAAGATAAAAAGACACAAGTTGCTTGAAATATGCCCCACCTAACCAAATCATTAATAAATAACTTATTAACAACACTCTAGGCCATGATACTTCAGCTTTTGATTTCTATTTAGGTGATAAATGTTTTCTTCCACAATATTTTCAGTATACCAACCACAATAAAAAGCTATAATTTGAAATTTTCTCCAACTATTTGACCTTAGATTGTTTTAGTAGAAAATACTGCGTGCATGAACTGCAGACACTAGTATTTGGCTTTGTCGATTAGAGCACAAATCTTCTGGCTCTTGCTTTGTATGTCTGGGATTGTAACCTTTTGCTAATTAACTTATTATCAAGTACTAAAAATAACTAGACAAGAATAGTTGGAGACATGCTTGTCATAATTGATTCTTTTTCAGAAAACACAAGTATAGCTTGAATTTTTGCTCTAAAATACTCCTTTCTTCCACCCCCTCATCACTTATTTCCCTGTGGCCTCAGCTGTTAAAAGAAAAAAGCTTACAAGTTGTTTCTGGGGCTGTGACATCCTATCTGGAAGGAGAGGTATGTGGCAGTGAGACTGCAATGTGTGATTTCATTAGTGAATGCTAAAAGTACAGGCTGCCCTTTGGAAAAGTATGTGAAATCTGGCCAATATAAAACAAAGCAAATTCACTGTGTGGCTGCTACTTGTCTGAATACTAAGCAGAAATACTGTGGCTTGTATTATTTACTTAGGTTCAAAAATGAAAAGTCAAGAAAATAATACAACAATGCTATCAACCACTATTTATGAGTATACATCTTTTCACTTTCATGATTTATTTTTGGAAGGTTTAATTCAGGTTGCCTTTTTTTAAAAAATAAAATACTTGTACTGAGTAGCTTATAATACACAAACATAGGGAAACTTGGTTGAGTGAATAGTTCAGTCTAAGTCTGATGTGTTAACTAAGACCGTATGTAAATTCGGAAGAGACATGAAATATCTCTTGTTAACAAACCTGGGAAGGTAGTTTCATTCTTGTTTCATTTTTACATTTCCTGATTAGTGGTTAGAGCATTTTTCGTTTTGTTTTGCTTTGCCGGAGGGCACATGCACTTGTCAGAAAGAGACAAAAAGAGAAGGGGAGGAGAAAGTACCCCCCATGGAGAGTGGTCATACTGCAATCCCTCCTCTTCCACCTATCTCTCCTTTTGGGGTTTTGGGTATGCACACACATACACTGGGAGTGTTTCTCAAACTGCCAGTTCAGGGACTCAACCTGGGCATTTGGCCACGTGGGATCCAGCTTCTTTAGGCACCCAGGCTACAGAGTCATTCCTGTCAAAGGACTATTTAATACATTTGGTATGGAGCGCCCCCGCCCATCGCCTACAATGCTCGCCTTAAGATGGCACATGGCGGAAGCTCACAAAGTACTCAAAGTGGTAAACAACTTTGAGGAAGTGGCATGCAGGGGGCGTGGAGAGCAGGGGTACATTGCATGCAACCAATCCTCTTGCGAGGGCTGGCTTCCTTACACGTGGACAGTGCGCTGATTGGCTGGGGGGCCTTTATAAGGGAAGCGAGCAGGCGGGAAGGGGAAGAAGATTTGTAACACTCCTGGGGAACAATAAACCGCTTAGAAGAAGATCGTGGTTTGTCGTTTGTAAATGCGACAATTTGGCTCTTTCCATCTAAAGGCAGAGCAGGCTGCTATAGGCATTTCTATGTGATCTTACATGAAAGAATGAGAAATTCACGCCCTTGAGGGGACATAAAATTCGTGGCCGCTATGTTCCTATCTGCAGACCAAGCAGTCCCACATAGGATGTAACTGAGGACTCTTGTATATGATAAAGGCAAAGAATCTCATCAACAGCAACATTTGGATATATCATGATATAGGCTGTGTATATAATTGTTATTACAATGATCCACCATTTTCTGCTCCAGCGAGAATGAACTAGTCAGCTCTACATTGAAAATGTATGTTTGTGCATTTGTGTGCACATGTGTATATGTTGAAAGAGGTAATAAAAATAAAGATTAACCTAGTCTTCTTTCATAATCGAAAGTACACATTACTTTCTTCCTGCTCAAGAGAAATAGAAGATTCATACATGGATTATCCTTATCTCCCTATTGAGAAAAAAATGATCTGAAAGTTCTCAGATATACAACTTTGTAGTTTCTCTCATCTAAGTTCATGATTGCCCTAAAAGAATGTAAATGTATGTTCTAATCTCACTTTTTTTTTTTTTTAAGGATTCCTTTGGTAGTGTAAACTGTGAATGTTTTATTTTCTTTCTATCACTGTATGGTTTATATCTGTGATATTTTGGGGCTCTTGTCCTTCCATGCCTCTTTAAAAATTGAAATAGAACTTCTGGCAGGTGGGGCAAAGAAAGGAAGATATGAATATAACTCCTGTGGTGATGACAATAGTATTTATGCTATGACTTCAGCTAATTATAATTTCTATTTTTCACAGTATACTAACATAGTTTTTCCCAGAGTCTCAGCACTCTTCAGATTATCCAATGATAGAGAAAATAATCCATCTATATATTAAATTATCTAGTCAGTTGGCCATCAATGACATTAAAAATTGCTATGGTCATGGATTGAAGTCAAAAAGGCATGATTTTGCCTCATGATACTTATCCTTGAATTACAGGAGAATCTCCTTAGACTGTGAGATTTATATAAGAAATGCAATTAAAGAATGGTGCAGACATGGATAGCAAGTGAGTACTAACATTTTGATTGTGGATGACAAGGGGACTCAAAGGAGGAAAAAATGACAAAAATGACTTCAATATGAGGACAATAGTTCACTGATATTTCCTGCCTTTTACTTTTCTTTAAAACATTATAATTCTGTGCTCAAATATTAGTAGCACACCTATTTTCTCTTTTCAAATGTGATCTACTCTTGTGGTTGCCCAATCATTGATCACTGAAAATGTAAGATCTTTTCCAGGGACCAGTAGTTGGTGTAATAGCTATGTTGCTGGACTCCCATGTAGTCGACTGCAGTTCGAGTTCCAGACCCTGTGGTTAAAACTCACGCTGGGCATGAGTGTGTGTGTGCCTAGATCCTGAGAGGAGAATGGAAGAGAAGGGATTGCCGCATGGCCATTCCCCCTGGGGGGGTGATTTCTTGCTTTCTATCTCTCTGTCTCTCTGTGTCTTTCTGGCGAGCACACGTGCCGTATAGCAAAAACATCTCCAGCAAAAAAATAAATAATAAGATCTTTTCCATGGTAGAAAACTGTGCTTGGTTTTGGAAACATTTCTGGAGATTAAGGTTCAGACTAGGTCAAAGAACAAGTGTTCTAGAGGGGTTTGAAAGCCCCTCTGCCACAGACTGTGTGCTTGGGGGGGGGGGGGGGGGGGGGGGATGAAAAAGGGGAAAGCAAAACCACTA
>NW_006204238.1:3621555-3648965 GCF_000334495.1 Tupaia belangeri chinensis
TTTTTTTTTTTTTAAGGATTCCTTTGGTAGTGTAAACTGTGAATGTTTTATTTTCTTTCTATCACTGTATGGTTTATATCTGTGATATTTTGGGGCTCTTGTCCTTCCATGCCTCTTTAAAAATTGAAATAGAACTTCTGGCAGGTGGGGCAAAGAAAGGAAGATATGAATATAACTCCTGTGGTGATGACAATAGTATTTATGCTATGACTTCAGCTAATTATAATTTCTATTTTTCACAGTATACTAACATAGTTTTTCCCAGAGTCTCAGCACTCTTCAGATTATCCAATGATAGAGAAAATAATCCATCTATATATTAAATTATCTAGTCAGTTGGCCATCAATGACATTAAAAATTGCTATGGTCATGGATTGAAGTCAAAAAGGCATGATTTTGCCTCATGATACTTATCCTTGAATTACAGGAGAATCTCCTTAGACTGTGAGATTTATATAAGAAATGCAATTAAAGAATGGTGCAGACATGGATAGCAAGTGAGTACTAACATTTTGATTGTGGATGACAAGGGGACTCAAAGGAGGAAAAAATGACAAAAATGACTTCAATATGAGGACAATAGTTCACTGATATTTCCTGCCTTTTACTTTTCTTTAAAACATTATAATTCTGTGCTCAAATATTAGTAGCACACCTATTTTCTCTTTTCAAATGTGATCTACTCTTGTGGTTGCCCAATCATTGATCACTGAAAATGTAAGATCTTTTCCAGGGACCAGTAGTTGGTGTAATAGCTATGTTGCTGGACTCCCATGTAGTCGACTGCAGTTCGAGTTCCAGACCCTGTGGTTAAAACTCACGCTGGGCATGAGTGTGTGTGTGCCTAGATCCTGAGAGGAGAATGGAAGAGAAGGGATTGCCGCATGGCCATTCCCCCTGGGGGGGTGATTTCTTGCTTTCTATCTCTCTGTCTCTCTGTGTCTTTCTGGCGAGCACACGTGCCGTATAGCAAAAACATCTCCAGCAAAAAAATAAATAATAAGATCTTTTCCATGGTAGAAAACTGTGCTTGGTTTTGGAAACATTTCTGGAGATTAAGGTTCAGACTAGGTCAAAGAACAAGTGTTCTAGAGGGGTTTGAAAGCCCCTCTGCCACAGACTGTGTGCTTATTGATGTTGATGACAGCTCTATATGAAAAAGGGGAAAGCAAAACCACTACGGAAAGGGTTGTCTTTCCACCACCACATTTAGCGAGTTCCCTGAGAAAACTTGATAACTGCATGTCATATGTTTTATTTTAAAATTTCAAAGTGGAAAATATGCTTTTATACTTGATAGTTTGTCCAAAAGTTTCTATGTCATGATATACTGCCTGATTATCGAAAGTACACATCCATGAATTACATTCTTCCCCTTACTGAGTTAACTTCACAAGGGAGCCACTGGTGGGACTTGGAAAAGACAGCTGAGAAGCAGCCTTTTGAACAAGTGTTGGTTGTCCTTTACACTGTTTTTTCCTCTCTTCCTTCTCAGTTTTGCAGTAAGAAGGGACAATTTTGTAACAACTTGACAAAATGACAGTGCAGGAAGTCCCAGCTGTTCTTGCCCCAGCTGTCTCTGAGATTTAATAATATAGGGTGGGAAGAGCATAGCTCCCTAAAGAGCACACACAGTTTAAGTTACTTTAATTTTCCTGCCAATTAGACTTTTAAGGTGCCAAATGCATCTCTAGGCAACCCCTCTGACAATGTAGTATCCTTTAGTTAAAAAAAAAAAAAAGCCTAAGGCAAAGAGGAATTTTCAAGTCATGAAATAGCATGGCAAAATTTTTACTTTTTCATTACTAAAGAAAAAATGCATGGACACACTTTTGCTTATGGAAACATGAGGACACAGGGATATTAACAGGATGTATCCGCTTCAGTAATACTGATCTTTTAGACAAGGTCATTATGATGGGAAGCTATTTGTGCATTGCAGGATGGTCAGCAGAATGCCTGGTCTCTTCCACTAGATTCCAGTAGCACCTCTCCTCTGATACTTGAATCAAAAATGTCCCCACACATGGCTAAGTGTCCCTCCCCACCTCCAGAGGAAGGAACAAAATTGGCCCTGGCTGCAAACGACTTGCCTGGAGCTTCCACTATATGAAAGAGCTTGTGACACTCACTTACTTTTTTTGGAGTTTAATTTCTTTACACATCAAACAGATGATACTAACTGCCCTGAGATTCAGGAAATAGCCAATAGCTAGTTACATAACTTGTTTTCTGTTTAAACAAGTATGACAAAACTTATACATTTTTAGTGTCTGCTGACACCTTCATATTAGTCACTTAGGGACTTTACTCATCTACCCAAGTGATGCTGAAGCAATTTTAAGAATAATTTCTGTATGTAGGGGGGAATTGCTATCTTTTCAAGGTGAATTGGTTTTTGAAACAATTTAAACCCATGCGAAGCCAAGTTTTGTAAATAAGGTGAGAGAGCAAAGGTGATGATGGAGTCAAAATCCAAGTAGAGCAGTAATAAGGCTGGTTTTTTATATATATCTCTTAAGCAGACACTGAGGTCAATTTCAACAGAGAAATCATAATAAGATTTTTTGCGTTACCCTATCTTTAATAGGATAAGAAAGCAATCATCTCCATAGATAACAATTCAGAATATGATAGCTTACTTTTATCTTCCAGGATTGTGGTATTAAATTAAGAAAATCCTACTACTTTAGAACCATACCTAATGGAACAATAAAATACAAAACAAAATATCCTGGGTTACTAAAAAATGCATCTTTTAGAATATATTATTTATTACTATTTGTATTACTTTGATCAAGCAATAGATATTTAGAGAACTTTTACTGAGTCTGTGCAAGTGTCTGCATTTCAAAATGACTAAGACATATAGCTAGTCTTCCAGGTGGATTCTCTTTAATAGAAGAGACAGATTTGATTCTTGTAAGTGCTAAGATAGAAAAGAAGTGCTTGTTTTCTCAATAGGATTTGAGTATACTGCTGTATACTAACTGCATAAGCTGAAGAAGTCACCAAATTTCAGTTGTCTTCCATTTTCTGATGTGTAAAGACATCAGCAAACCTTTGCCCAGAAGTTTAGCATCTGATTCTATAGTGACAATGATAATTTCTTTGAATTTATGTATCAAAAGTTTTCTAAAGGAAATCTAAGTATATCCTATCTATCTACTATGGATTTCATTTGAATGGTTCTCAAAATAGGAAGAGATAACCAACTAGGCAGAACACCAGCTGTTCAGAGATATGATTTATTACTAGAAGTTTTTTCTTTTATGGGGGGGGAGGTCTAGAACTTGTGCACTGATTAGGGGCAGAAAATGCACACATGTGTGTGAGAGAGAGAGGTCACTCCCTAGAGGGGATGGCCACACCATAATTCCTGCTCTTCATTCTCCTCTCGGGATTTTGGGCATGCACACACATATATCCAGTGTGTTTTTCAAGCCATTGGGTCCAGAAATTGAACTGCACAGTAGGCCATGTAGGAGCCAATCACTTTAACCACCACACACCACTGCCGATCTGGTAGATTTTTTTCTTCTTCTTTTTTTTTTTTTTTTTTTTACTTTTGGAGAGGTTTTTGCTAAGGGCACTGCGCTCGCCAGAAAGACAGAGAAACAGAAAGCGAGAAATCACCCCTCAGGCGGATGGCCATGCTGCTATTCCTTCTCCTCCATTCTCCTCTCAACATCTTGTGAATGCATGGACACATGCCCAGCGTGAATTAAAGCCACCAGGTCCGGGATTTGAACTGTGGTCGACTACATGGGAGTCCAACAACATAGCCATTACACCAACTGCTGGTGCCAACCTGGTAGATTTTTATTAAAGAATCATAAACTAAATGAACTATCTTTATTTCTTTTTGAAATATGAGGAGTTATGATGAGCTTCAAGTAGCCTTGGTTGACCAGGAGTTACTTATTCTAGAAAATAGAAAGGAGAAGAAAATAAAGTAAATGTCTGGAACCAGCAGATGGCATAATAGTTACATTGCTGGACTCTCACATAGTCGACTGCAGTTTGAGTCCTGGACCTGGTGGCTTAAAACTCAGGCCAGGCACATGTGCTTGCATGCATCAAGTCCCAAGGTAATGAAGGAGAAGAGTTTGCAGTGTGGCCATCCCTTTAGAAGAGTGATTTCTCTCTTTCTGTCCTCTGTCTCTTTCTGTTTCTCCAGTGGGCACATGCACCTCTAGCAAAAATCTCTCAAAAAAAAATAATTAAAAAGAAAGAAAAGGAGGTAATTGTCTGCATTTAAAACTTAACTTATAAATTCTTTGTAATTAAAATGATTTTTTTAATTATAAAAAGTATGAATGGCATCCATAAACCTAAGTTAAAGGTTGACCTTCATGATGTCATTTCCTGACCAATATTGTTCATTGTAAAATGAAGAGACTAGAATTGGAAACAATATATTTTAAATCATATAACATGTATAATTAACAAATACATATTCTCACTTTAGTCCTCCTAACAATTGAATGATGCATATATTTTCATTTCCATTTTGCATATGAAAAAAATGAAGCTTATCAAAAATGAAAAATAAAAACCAACTCACCCAACTTCACAGTGTCTATGACAGAGCTGGAATGCAAACATACATGTGACTTCACACTGCTGTTCTTGTTCACCCCATCCACATCGCTCCACACTCTGAGTGGTCTGAAATATTTCAGATAAAGATCTGAAATTATATGATTCTTTCCACAAGTAAATCAAAGCAGTAATATGAAAGTAATGAAAATATCGTATATTCTCACAGACACAAAATAAAATAGGAAAAAAAAGATTATGTCTATCTCTAAATGTAAGACTTTAAAATAACACACTGCTTAAAAGTCCTGACAGATAGTAACTCTCTATAACGTGTGAAAAGATCTTGCAAGGAGTTTCTTTGATTTTTTTTATCCAGAGTATTTCTAAATTTCCAAAGCTTCAGAGGTAGAGGAAATGACCATCCAATTTCAGTCTATCTCTTTTGGTCTATACATCAACTGAGATGCTAACATAAAAATTACTGTGGGTTCTGTTTGGTGGCTTGTCCAGAGAGAGGCCTCCTCCATCTCTAGTTTCTAAGTTTCATCTTGATGATTCAAGAGTTTACATATTAGAAATTGTGTTAATTAGTTCAATATTCAAAAAGTCAATTAAATGAAATCTTCTGTACTAGTGTATTATGTAGACTTAAAAATGGGGTGAGCTGTAGAGTGTTAGATTCACTGATAATCCTGAGATGTGGTTTGTAGAGACTAGAAAAACATGCTACATATTCATCTCCTTATTCCTTTATTTAGCCTCCATCCTGGGAAGCTTCTTTATTCATTGGGCACCTTATTCATTTCTCCTGTATGATTTTTTAAAAAGTTTATTTATCTATTCCAAGAGACAGAGATAGAGAGAGAGGAAAGATTAAAAAGAAAGAAAAGGAGGTAATTGTCTGCATTTAAAACTTAACTTATAAATTCTTTGTAATTAAAATGATTTTTTTAATTATAAAAAGTATGAATGGCATCCATAAACCTAAGTTAAAGGTTGACCTTCATGATGTCATTTCCTGACCAATATTGTTCATTGTAAAATGAAGAGACTAGAATTGGAAACAATATATTTTAAATCATATAACATGTATAATTAACAAATACATATTCTCACTTTAGTCCTCCTAACAATTGAATGATGCATATATTTTCATTTCCATTTTGCATATGAAAAAAATGAAGCTTATCAAAAATGAAAAATAAAAACCAACTCACCCAACTTCACAGTGTCTATGACAGAGCTGGAATGCAAACATACATGTGACTTCACACTGCTGTTCTTGTTCACCCCATCCACATCGCTCCACACTCTGAGTGGTCTGAAATATTTCAGATAAAGATCTGAAATTATATGATTCTTTCCACAAGTAAATCAAAGCAGTAATATGAAAGTAATGAAAATATCGTATATTCTCACAGACACAAAATAAAATAGGAAAAAAAAGATTATGTCTATCTCTAAATGTAAGACTTTAAAATAACACACTGCTTAAAAGTCCTGACAGATAGTAACTCTCTATAACGTGTGAAAAGATCTTGCAAGGAGTTTCTTTGATTTTTTTTATCCAGAGTATTTCTAAATTTCCAAAGCTTCAGAGGTAGAGGAAATGACCATCCAATTTCAGTCTATCTCTTTTGGTCTATACATCAACTGAGATGCTAACATAAAAATTACTGTGGGTTCTGTTTGGTGGCTTGTCCAGAGAGAGGCCTCCTCCATCTCTAGTTTCTAAGTTTCATCTTGATGATTCAAGAGTTTACATATTAGAAATTGTGTTAATTAGTTCAATATTCAAAAAGTCAATTAAATGAAATCTTCTGTACTAGTGTATTATGTAGACTTAAAAATGGGGTGAGCTGTAGAGTGTTAGATTCACTGATAATCCTGAGATGTGGTTTGTAGAGACTAGAAAAACATGCTACATATTCATCTCCTTATTCCTTTATTTAGCCTCCATCCTGGGAAGCTTCTTTATTCATTGGGCACCTTATTCATTTCTCCTGTATGATTTTTTAAAAAGTTTATTTATCTATTCCAAGAGACAGAGATAGAGAGAGAGGAAAGAGAAATAAGCTGGCACCTCCAACAGGATCTTCAGGCCATAATCTACCTGCAGTCTCAGCTGGCCTGGATCACAGGTACATTCTGTATGTGCATTCTGCATGTACAGAGAGGTCCTAGGACTGAACCCTGAACCTTTCTCATGTGGATCCAGCTATGTCACTGCTGGGCCACTGCCTGGCCCTCTAGTATGGTTTAAATAGCCCAGACCTTCACTTTAAACACACAGAGCTGAAGTCATCCTGATTCTGCCACTTGCCATCAAGTGTCTAAGCTAGTTCCATAAACCCTCTGTACTTCGGTTCCTCCTCTGTAAAATAGAGATAAAAACACTTCTAGCTCCAAGCTATTGTGAAGCATAAAGTAATTATTATACAAGCTCCTGGCATATAATGAATGATAAATAAATATGGACTTTCATTATTATTATTATTTTAATTGCCAAAGGGAGCCATGCACTCCCCTGAGAGACAGAAAGTGTTCCTCTCTCCCCAGTGGGGTGTGCTTATGCTGCAATCCCTCCCCCTCTCTTTCATTTCTCCATCCTGTTGGAATTTTGGGCATGTGTATATGTGTACCTGGGCAGTTTTTCAAGTCACTGGGGTGAAATTCAAAGCATGGTTGGACACCAGGGATCTGAATCCCTTAACCCTAGGCTATGGGGGCAGTCCTGTCATTATTGTTTTTAAGTTTCTTTCTTTTATGAGTGAGAAGGAGATAGAGAGTTCCTCCCAGTATTGTTTTCATGCCGTGAGCTACCCTTAGATTTAGTAAACCCCAGATTATGGGCACAAACACGTGTGTCATGATCAGTGAGGAATCGACATGAACCTGAAAGTTTCCCTTGTGTCAGCTTTGTGAGTGTTGTGTTAACACTGCACCCCAGCTTTCGTTATTACTGTTACAACAGGGTTTTGTGAGGACACTCAATTGTAATCCGCTAAATTAAAAGAGTAAATAATCTTTGAGAACTTAATTTCCTAGGAAGTGATTTCATTATTGGGAGTAATTAAGTTTACTTTAAATAGACCCTGTAGTAATCTAGCTTATTATGATGATTTGGGATTTCTGATTGTTTGGGAACACACAGCAATTCCATACACTAGTTGTCGGATGGCATACGGCTATTGAAACAGACATTTGGGGTTTCATTTTATTTTCCAACATGAATATTAATGATTTCTATTATGCTTATTATTATTATTATTTGTTTACAATTATTTTTAGAATTAAGCTTGAATCTGTTATAGCGATCCTGTGCATCAGAATTACCAGTAAGAGGGACCAGCAGTTAGTTTAATGGCTATGTCGCTGGACTCCCATGTAGTCGACCGCGGTTCGAGTCCCGGACCCGGTGGCTTAAACTCACACCGGGCGCGTGTGCGTGCGTGCCCAAGCTCCTGAGAGGAGAATGGAGGAGAAGGGATTGTGGTGTGGCCACCCCCCCTGGGGGGTGATTTCCTGCTTTCTGTCTCTCTGTCTCTCTCTGTCTGTCTAGCGAGAGCACGTGCTCTATAGCAAAAACCTCTCAAAAAAAAAAAAAAAAAGAATTACCAGTAAGACCTTGCAATTTACACAGGTTCCAGTTCCCTCTTTGGAGATTCTGTAGTGGGCCTGAATCCCAATATTATTCTAGTGAGTAGCCAAATTTAAGAATCACTGACTGACTATGTCGTGAGCTTTTTCAAGACACATTTTTGTGTCACTTAAAATGGCTCTAAGAGCTAATAAATGTTTTGAGTCATTTTAGAGATCAGTTATCATAGAGGATAATAAAAGAGAAATTGAATGACATATTCCAAGCAGAATCTAAGTCTTCTATGTTTGAAGAAATGAGAATTTGTACTTGAAAAATCACACTTGGCCAATGCCACCTTAAATTATGATTATAATAATTTCTAATTAATAATGCTTTCCTAAAATTTAATATCTAGTATTTCTCCCCTTTTTTCTGCTTGCGTTTTTCATGATAGAGAACATCCATGCAAGAGAGAGAGAGAGAGAGAGAGAGAGAGAGAGTAGCATCTTCCTCAAGGTCCGGATACCTGATGACCCCTTCTTCCAGTCCTTCAACTTGCTGGATCTTGAACTCTGGTGCATAGACCCAGCATATCCAGGCCAACCTTGCCAGGGATGTGAAGCACAATCACCATGTGGCTTCCAGGATTACAGTGTTGTCTAAAATTTAATATCTAGTATTTCTCCCCTTTTTTCTGCTTGCGTTTTTCATGATAGAGAACATCCATGCAAGAGAGAGAGAGAGAGAGAGAGAGAGTAGCATCTTCCTCAAGGTCCGGATACCTGATGACCCCTTCTTCCAGTCCTTCAACTTGCTGGATCTTGAACTCTGGTGCATAGACCCAGCATATCCAGGCCAACCTTGCCAGGGATGTGAAGCACAATCACCATGTGGCTTCCAGGATTACAGTGTTGTTGCTTAGCACACTGTCACTTGCACCACCATGGCTGGCCCTCTCTAGTATATCTGTGACAACTCTACTGCTTTATACCAAAGAGTAAGGACTAGCCCCAATTAACAGATAGTTTATATGTATGTCCTTTGAGAGCTGTTGACAGATTGGGCTTGGTGGATAATGGTGACCAGGCACTGTTCTGAGAAAAATATGTTGTCATTAATCACATTTCCATTATTTAAATGCATCAACCAACCCAGCATATTCTGTTGTAAGTAAGCATATGTCCATCTCAGGGTTTGGTCAGGTGTGTCTGCATAAATATGGTTGTTATAGTAAAACTGAAAATGGTTCATTAAGTCCCTTCTAGTATCTCTGTCACCCTTGGCGACAACTTGGCATGACTAGGGTAAATGTGCAACTAATTCCAGAAGCTAATGGTGGGCCCCTGGGATGTGTGAGTTATTCATTCCCCCGTGAAGCCCTTCCTGTTTGTCATGTAGCTTGCGATAATAACATGCAACCCTCCAGATGGCATAGCCTGGTGAGCCTTTCCCACTTCATCAACAGGGAGATGGAAAGGAACTAGTATTTCTCCTGTCTCTAGGAGTCACTTTACCAAGAGGTTTTGGTATAGGTTTACAGCATGTGTTTCATAAGCATTAGTAGCATAAAGATCTTCAGATATGATAGTCTATAAACAGGGCTATATGTACACTGAATTAAAATGAGAAGCCAATTTTATTTTATAAATGGGGATCTACATTGTTTAGAAATTTTTCATACCTCCAATAATAAAAACTTTTCTATGGGCCAGCAGGCGATGGCAGGTTAAAGCGGCTGGATCCTACATGCACAGTTTGAGTCCTAGACCTGGTGGTTTGAAAAACATGCCTGGCTCATGTACATGTGTGCCTAAAATCCCGAGAGAAGTACGAAGGGGAGGGGCTTGTGGTATGGACATCCTCCCCAGGGGGAAAGGTGCTTTATCTCTCTCTCTTGGTTTCTCTACGGCCAGTGGCATGCCCTATAGCAAAGCAAAAGAACAAACAGAAAAAGATGTTTAACATTTGTGTTAAATGGGGAAACAGGTAAAAGAAGTGACCTACAACTCAGCTAAAAATAATAGTATCTGATAATTGATAATGACTATGCTCTCAGGTCTGGACATGGGAAATGACTTGACCAGAGTCACTTTGCTAACCTTTACTTAAGACTCCTGTAATCATTTCTATTTTTCCCTCCACTGACACAAAGCCATTTTTTAGTAGTACCATTTACTATTGTCACAATTTTTCAGAGTTTTGTCAGCCCAAATGAGATCTTTGAGAGAGGAAATGAGGAACTGAAAAAAAGCAGACAGGACTCTGAAAATCATCATTTTAGACTTGGAGAAGACTTGGAGAGAAAAGTGTGTTTCTACCAACCCCTCCACTCCTAGAACAAACTCAGTAGATGAATTCTGAACAATTGCTTTCCTAGTAGATGCTCAATAAATTGGATGATCCTCAAATGATATTTGTTGAATGAATAAAATGCCAACCATACATTTGGACCAGATGTGTACGAACCTCAGATCGTATCCTAGGGAACTCCACTTAATTCCTGATATAAATTTATTTTCTTCTCTGTCTCTATCTCAAAATATTTATTTTTTAACTGAAGGTTATAGAAGTAGTGTTTAATTAATCAAGAGTTCACTGTGTCATGGGGATTATTCAATACTACTAGTAAACCTGCTAGCTATAATATACACTATTTAAACAATATTAAAAAATCCACATATTTTCTTGCTCTCTAAAATTGTTCTCTAAGTGGAGGTCTCCTTCAGATAAATTCAGCTCTAGGAAGTATTCTACAGTCAGTTATGTCGTGATGGGCCCTCCTACAAATTAATTCCACTCATTTAGAACTCTCTTAGAAAATGAATAGAAACTTAAAAAAAAATCGTTGACTTAATAAAGATAATTTGTTAAAAACCAGTTCATCTCCTTTTAAGTAGCCTGAGCAGAATATTGTTAGCTGTTAAGAATTGTTCAGATGTTTGTATGTTTTCTATTTGGATAACTCAAAGACAGCAGGAACTTAAAAATTAGACTCTACTAACACAGAATTCTGAATAGAGAATAATGGTGTTTTCCATAATAGATTGCTATCTTTATTCTAACCAAGTACGTGAAGAAAAATAGACATGTGGGATCGGATTAATTATCATTCATTCATTTCTTGAGTAATTGCTTTTGCTAGAATTTACTAAATGTTGCTGATTGATTTAAAGGTAAATAAAATACTATCCATGCCCTTGTGAATCCAGGAATTCCCAGAAAAAAGTCACAGACCTTTGGTTAGAGATTAACATGAATAGAAATTTGCCAGTTGAGGTTGAGGAAATGAAACCTCTTGAGACAGGAGGAACATTACTTGCAAATTGCAGGAAATATGAGATATGCAGCTGTTCATGTTCAAAATGCTCAAGGTGTTTAATGGGTCATGAACCTAAGTCCATAGTGGGGAGAACTACATGAAGTAGTCAGACATTTAAGAGTGATCAAACGATGGGGGAGGTCCCTTGCATACTGAGTATTTCAATGAATAAAGGAGATAAGACATTTTATTCTGTAACTCAAATATGTGTGTGCATAGTTGTAAGTCATATTATGACTATTTTTATCTGTAACCAAGTTCATTGATTAAAATTCTTAGGATTTGGTTATTGTTAATAATAGGACATATCTGGCTTATTAGTCCACATGTGTTAATACTGAAGCAGGTGAATTAAGTTAAAATAAGGTAAAAATGGCCCATTTTTACCTTATTTTACAGGTACAGTGAAATAATAACCACAAAATTTTTCATCTTGCTAAAACACTGCAATTATTTTGCTCCTTTAAAAAAATGGTTTCACAAATAAATGAATGATATGTTTCTCACATATTTCAAAGCAGAAAACTGAAGCATGGAGGTTGAGTGATATGAGTTCATTGAAAAGTAATAGAAGCTAGACCTAGCATCGTAAGACCATGATCTGTTTGATCTTTAACATTCAACAGGCAGTAGTACTTCCATTAACATCACTTATTCATTGGACAGATGAATAAGCACTCTACTACTCTGGGGCCAGTGGGAACCATGGAATTTGAGAATTGGAAGGGATCTTAATTGCTCTCCTTACAATAATTTCATTTTAAAGATCTGAAAACTTAAGTGCCATAAGCCAAAGACCAATTTAGCAGAGTTGAACCAAAAATTCAGGCCCTTGGGCTCTCAATCTAGGGACTCTTTATCACTTTCTCTTTCCTCTTATGATATTCCTCTTATGATAATTTGTGTGAACTGTGCTTGTTCTGTCAAAAAAACAAAAGAAAAGTGAGGTGAGAGCCACATCGCTGATATGCATTGAAGTTTACCATGTGCTCAGACGCTGTGCCAAGCCTGGGAATGCAATAATGCACAAAAAGAAACAGGACCCTCACTACCTTGAAGTTCACATCCAATGTGAATAAAGATTAGTGTCATACTAATAAGGTCCCAGTAATATGAAAATGACAAGCCATGGGGAATGGCAAGGAGGAGAGGTATACGGTCCAATGAAAGTCCGTATCAGCGGGGCCTAGTAAGTCAGGGTATCATCTTCCCTGATATCTTATATTCTTAAAAATTAAAGAAATTTCATTATAAATTAAAAGCAAAGAGATGTAGTGATTAAATGTATAAAATAAAATATATTAAAAAATTCAAGAAATCTAAAGGTTAGAGCAAGTTATCCTCAAAAACAAACAAACAAAGTATCTGCTTTGAGGACTCGGGCTTTCTTTGCTAGTTTATGAAACATATCATCACCTAACTTAGTGCTTTTTTTCAATTATTGCTGCAAGCAACATTATAAAGTGTGATTTGAAAAGTTTTGCCCACTATAAGAACTTTTTGCAGAGTTTTATACTCCAGCTAGTGGGGGAAGCATAAAGCTATCAAAACTAGAGAAGAAATGAACCTGTGTTACCAGTCTCAAGTTTTTTTTTTTTTGTTTTGTTTTTTTTTTTGGAGAGGTTTTCGCTATAGGGCTCGTGCGCTCGCCAGACAGAGAGAGACTTAGAGACAGAAAGCGAGAAATCACCCCCCCAGAGGGGATGGTCACGCCACAATCCCTTCTCCTCTATTCTCCTCTCAGGATCTTGGGCACGCACGCACACGCACCCGGCATGAGTTTTAAGCCACCAGGTCCGGGATGCGAACTGCTGTCAACTACATGGGAGTCCAGCGACATAGCCATTATGCTAACTGCTGGTTCCCACCAGTCTCAAGTTTTACAGCCAAACCAACAAAGATCTAAAATAAATTTAATAAAGTAAGAGATTTTACTTATTTGTGGGATGTATTTACTAAACTTTAGGAGGCAATTTTCTGGGGAACAAACTGTTGCCTATAATTGCTCTACATCACCAAGCTCCTTGGGACTTTTCTCACACTGTGTGTTCTTGGGGAGATATCCAGTAAAATTTTTTTGACCTTGTCTTTGGACAGAATTGAACCTGAATTTTCTGATTATATGTTTGGAGTTCTCCTATTGTATTTCTTTAAGTATGATTTTAAAAAGATAACATTTGTATCTAGTTACCCGTATCTTCTATGCCTAGAAAGAATTTCTCTAATGGAATGCATCTAGGTTCTAAGAAGAAAGTTCATAAAAGTTAATATTGTTCCTCTGCATGCTGGATATAGGACCCAGTATCCTAAGATTATTTCTCTTACTGTTACAGCTTCTGATGGAGAAAAAAGAGAAAAATGGAGGAAAAATGCAACAGAAAAAGAATCAATGAGAGATAGGGAGTACAGTAGACATGGGGTCCGATGGTGGGAACAAGAGCAACAGAGCTCTTCCAATGCCTGCAGAGTTCTGCTCTAGGTTTGGCTAAAACTGAACATTTCATTTGCAATAGCAAATAGATAGGAGAGACCGAAAGAATGGGAGAATTGGATTCCTTAGAAGTAGAGAACCTAAACCAGACTCAGGGGATTTCAAGCTCACTTTTTTCTAAAAATGGCATTCTAGAAATGACCTTGAGTATTTTAAAAACAGGAACAACCAATGAGCATGCTGCAAGACTGTATATAGAGCTGCTAAGGTCTAACTGATAAGCAGAATTTATTTAAGTTTTGTTTTGAAGATGCAGAGAACAGATTGCCCTGATATTTCTATTAATATAAAGAAAAGATGTAACAGAGAGCCCAGAGAAGAATGATTTGGCTCTCCTAGTTTCTTAGTACCTTGGAGTACCTTTAAGTTCTGGAACAAATTGAAAACTTGAACAAGAGGAATCTCTGTGCAGATTATGGTATATTATTGTGATGCAGGAGACAGTGGAGTATGTGTGAGGTTATCACCAACTTCAACATTTTTGAGTCATCCAGATAGTTAATTAACTAAACTAAGCATGTTAGACAATGTAATCATGAGGTGAATATGGTTTTCTTCAACAAAATGTTGCAGAGCAATAAGGAGGGAGAGAAAAAAGCCTAACTTTTCACTGGACATTCTGGAACTTTGCCTTAGAGTTTGCTTTAGAAAATGATTTATAGGCACTGTGATACATGCAATTGTTTTATAATAAATCATTGACTTGTCAATGCTTCCTTTAGTCTCTAAATTTCCCCGAGTGTGTAGCAATTCTAGCATTTTGATGTGTTATTTAAACCTCCAAAGTATAAGAACCACTGTTTTAAACTCTCATCTCTCATGGGGAAAGCGTAGGATGCTTTTGACAACCCCTCACCTCAAACTACACACCCACATAAAGTGGGATGTGCTCTAGTTGCTGCAGTTTAAAGGAGTGTTCATTTCTTGGGAATAATGTCCATTTAACACAGTGTGTAGCAAGATTTGACCGAAGTTTAAAGAACTTCATATACTTTTTCAAACAAGAGTTCATAACTCTTTCTGGATTCGAGAAAAACTATTCTCCAGGGAATGACAGCCAGCCCTCCTAGGAAGATGTTTGATTATTGAAACATTTTTCATCCTGGGACCAGCAGATGGCATAGTGGTTACATTGCTGGACCCCACATACTCAACCGTGGTTTGAGTCCCAGACTCAGCAGTTAAAAATCCATGAGGGGCATGGGTATGTGTGCCCAGGATCCCAAGAGGAGATTGGAGGAGAAAAGATTGCAGCATGGACATCCCCCCAGGGGGGGATTTCTTGCTTTCTGTCTCTCTGTCTCTTCAGTGATCACACATGCCCGATAGCAAAAATCTCTCTGAAACAAACGACAGCAAAATTTTCATCCCGATGTAACGTTTTGCTTTTCTAATCACTGATTGCTTCTTTGTTCCTTAAGCCATATTTAGAATCCTAAAAGCCTCTAATGAACACAGCCATTTAAAAAATAATAATAAATATTGCTTTGGAAACCAAAGAATAAGCACAAGAACAATTTTCTGATAACTTAAATAACTACTGGGCAGAACTAGAGGTCTTCACCATGCATACGCAGAATGGGCAACATACAGGCATTCGGCACCTTTCGAATACTTTTGCACTAACAGTCATTATTTGTTGGTGGATATTGTCAATAAATCATTTTTAAAAAAAAGATGAGTAAATCACTTTACAATCATCTAGGAGTTTTGAATGGTATCTTTTAGCTCCAGCTACTGGATAATTGGAGCAAGTACTTGGATGTATGATTACCATTTGACCCCCTTAGACTCTATTAAATACTTATCACTATCCTTGGCAGCTCTTCCAGAGCTTGGTATTTTTATACTTTCCCGAAAGAGATGGCTTGTTCTCATTCCCAGGCAGTTTAAGGCTTCCTTCCTTGCCAAGTACTCATGGATCAGCTGCAGATCTTGATCTCCCCTGATGCCTTTTTCCTCTGTGAACCCACATTTTAGAGACTGCCAAATACTTAATGTGTTTGACATCACATCTGGCTCAGTGCTCTTGGAATCTAAAGCCAAACAAAGCCAAAAAGAATCCTAATAATTTTTTTTCTATTTATAGCCATCATTTTATACAATGTTGATGGCATTTTTTTGGGGAAAAAATCTGTTTTCTGGGACCAGCCGATGGTGGTCTGACTCCCACATGGCCAACTGCAGTTTGAGTTCCGGATCTGGAGGCTTGAAACTCAAACCAGGTACATGTGCATGGGTGCCCAAATTCCCAAGAGGAGAATGGAGGAGAAGGGATTGTATCACGGTCATCCTCCCTGGCTTAAGGACAGGAAATGATGAACAGGTGGAGCACAGAGTATTTTTAGGAAGCAAAACTATGATATTGTAATGGAGGATTTAGTGTATGCATTTTCAAAACCCACTGTACACAGAGTGAACTTTAATGTAAACTATGAACTTTAGTTAAAAATTATTTATGACTATTGTTCAATTAATTGTAACAAATGTACCAGACTTATGCAAGATGTTAATTTTGGAGAAACTGTAGAAAGTGAGAATTGTAAATGGGCACTCTCTATTTTTTGTGTAATTTTTATGTAAACTTAAAAAAATTATTTCTTTATTTACTTTTACATTTTCCCACAAACATTTACTTTACATATCAAAAAAAATTTTGCTCATACTCCATAGTTCTTGACAGTTAATAAACAACTTTCAAATTTTCAAAATACTGAATTTAAAGAAAAATTTCAAAATATTTGTCATAATTTTGTTTTGACTCTATAACAACAGAGGCAGTATGGTTTTAAATATTTTTGAGAAAATATTTGCATGTCAACTAGTCAGCCTGTTGAAAAGCAGACACCTAATATACAATTCACACATGAACAGTCCCATCTCAGCCCTGCCTACCAAGCATTCTGTGGTTTACCATCGCTAGCCAGGATCAGTCTCTTTTTCTTCCTTCAAAGTCTTTTTCAAGGTAATCCTCTGGTTGTGGCTGCTCTTATGCAATCTCTACTGATTACAATACTGGACTGGAAAGTTCCAGGTTATTTTATGGTATGAATTGTTTCACATGGTTTCTCTAATCTTCTCTGCCAGGCAGAACTGCTTATGGTGCCAGGCAATCTCTCCAAGAGCTTTTTTTTTTTTTCTTTCTTTCTTAAGATCTACCTTAGTTTCACAGTTTTCTGGTTATATCTTCAGATACGACATTCTAGTCAAAGCCCAGTCAATAATGAGTATTTCCAAGTTCTGATTCAAGGCAACAGGTATTATTGAACTTATGCAAATAACCCTTCTGCCACAAAATAAGAATACTCAGAAGTATTATCCAATTCCAGAGGGATCAGGAAGGTAGGAAAGTTTATGTTTCAATTTAAAGAAACAAACAAAAAACATTTTAACAAATTGATGAACCTATCAATAGCTCAAAAGAAAACAAAATCCTTAAATCTGAAAACAAAGTATAGTAAAAAAAAATCAGTAATGTTTTAGTCAAAAGTCATAAAATTCTGTTTCATCAGTTCAGTATCATGTAATTAATCTCTTGATCTTGTTGAATTTGCAGTGTTACTGTGGTCTGATTTTCCACTTAAATCTTGGAAGTTAACACTTGATATTTCCAGACTTGTCCCTAGCATTAAGTTGGTCATTTTTTGGTTGCTTTTTGTTCTTTTATTTATGTCTGTGTGTCTTTAGTTTTCTTGGTAAAGCACTCTCTTCAAAACCTCTTGAAGAGCTAGTCTGATGTTGTTAAATTCTTTTAGGTTTTGTTTATCTAAGAATATTTTTTATCTCTTCTTCCCATATCAAAAGGATAATCTTGCCAGGTATAGTATTCTTGGTTGAAATTGTTTTTCACTTAGCACTTTGAATATTTTTTCCCATTCTTTCCTTGCTCACATTATTTCCAGTGAGAGATCTGATGTTAGCCTGATGGGACAACCTTTGTAGTTAATCTGACATTTATCTCTTGCCAAGCTTAGTATCTTGTTTTTGTAAATTTGGACAATCAGGCTATGATGTGCCTTAGAGAAGATCTTCTTAGGTTGATTCTGTTAGGGGTCCTTTGTATTTCTTGGGTCTGGATATTTGAATGACTCTCTAGATTTGGAAAGTTTTCTTCTAAAATTTTATAGAATAGATTCTCAATGCCCTTATTAGTTTCTTGCCTTCTGGGATACAACTTATCTAGATGTTTGGGTGCTTAATAGTATATAGTATTTCCCATATGTTATTCTCATTTTAGGTGGTTATTTTCTCAGTCTTTGTGGTGATTTTTTTCTAGATCAGAGGTTTTGTCTTCATCATCAGAGATTCGGTCTTCTGCATGGTCTAATCTGCTTTTAATACGTTCGAAGGAGGTTTTGATTTCCTGTATTACAACCTTTATCTCTAACAGCTCCATTTGGTTATTTTTATGATGTGTATTTCTTCTTTCAGGTTGTGGAAGAACTTCCTCACCTCTGGGAACTCATTGTCTCTTTTCTCTTGCACCCTCTGTAGTTCATTGTCTTTCACCTCTTGAATCTCACTCTGAATAGAACCTCACTAGCTTTCTCACTATGAATATTCTGACTTCTTTACTGGACATTTCTAATAGTTCCATTGTGTTGTCTGGATGCTGAAAGGTTGTTCTTTTTCCTTGAGGGAGAAATATTTTCTTGGTTTCTCATATTTCTTGAGCCTCTGTAGTGTTTTCTGATCATCTGATCAATTTTATGCTTCCTAATTCCTTGGAGTTAATTCTGAGCTTTCAGAGGTGTGTGGGAGGAGGTGATCCATAATCTCTCTGCAGTTCCATTTCTCTGATGCTCACCAAGCAACCTGCACTTTTGACTTTTGAACTGGATATTACAAAGTCCTCACAGTTTCTGGGGAATAGGTACGTCTGGGCTGAGCTGCAGGGTTTCAACTGAGAGTTCAGGATGATGTAGGAGGAGCTGAGCTCTCTCTGCAGCTCCATCCTTCTCCCTGCTCCTCAATCTGCAGTCTCCTCTGAATTTTAGTCACTTGGGGGTGAATTCACTTTTGGCTAATTGTTTAGAGAATGTTTCTGCAACTGTAAGGTCTTGTGCTTTCCTTTATTGTAAGGTACTTCTGGGATGATTTCTCTTCTCTACTGTGTTTTGCAACATGGTATCTACAGAAAGAGATTTTAGTTCATATTTATAAAGAAGAGTTTCTTCCTTTGGGCAGGAGGTACAGTAAAGGTTGAGAATTTCTCTGATCCTGTCTTAGTGTTTCTGAGGTCTGGAAGATGGGCTTTAGAGCAGAGCCTCAGTTGCTTTGTTCCTTTATGAATGTTTCTGGGGTCTCCAATTTTTTCTGTAAACTTAAAACTGCTCTAAAAGAATAAAGTCTACTAAAAATATCTTTTATTTAAAGGCTAGATATGGAGCTGGTCATGATTTAACGTCAGAATCTATAAAAGTTAATGGTTTTATGAACCTGGAAAAAATATTTATTTTTATAATTCCAGGTAAAGGATGAAACATGGTATGCAATTGTAAACTTAGCAAGATATTTGGTTGTATGCGTAAGGTTTTTTTTCTTCCACTTATCAATGGCTTGACCTGATTGACAGGTTGTGTTCAAAAAGTAATTGTTACCTCATGAATATTCTCATTCTCCAGAATCTCTTATCATATTGCCATCTATTGTGTTAGTGCATCACAGTAGATAACATTAAATAAATTAGAACCAGAGTGGTATGAGCAAGAGGGATGCATTCTCTACAGGATTGTGGCATAATTGTTTTCAATTTCTTCTCTGATACTGAGTGAAGCAATGCAGGGACTAGCTATTCACTATCCCTCATGACCAGTTTCCACATCTACCCAATGAGAAGGTTGGACTGCATTCTTCCTCTCAGATTCACTCGTCTTGTCTAGTTAGATTTAGCAAAAGACACAATTTGCAGACTCTCAGAGGAAGCTCATGTCATAGAGCCATTCCAGTTTGAGACAAATCTAATGTCGACTTGCCTCTCAATCACTATTTGGACTGTGAAAACGAAAATACCCTTTATAGAGATGGTCTTCCAAGTGATTTTAAAATGTATTCTTCTATTGAAGCTTTTAGGTCAATTATGTATGTTGACTAAATTTATAAATAAACTTGTTTCCTGCACCCCAAGAGAAAGAAAGAAATAGATAAAAAGAAAGAAAATACCCAGGTTCACTCCGTGACATAGTGGTTAAGCAGCTGCCTCTTTTCTGGCCAACCCTATGATTTGAGTCCCAGACCTGGTGGCTTGAGAAACACACCAGGCATGTGTGCATGGTGCCCAAAATCTAGAAGGAAAAAAATGAAGGAGAAGCGATTGTGGCATGACCATTCTCCATGGAGAGGGTACTTTCTCTGGTTCTCTGTCTCTCCCGTGTGCACCCTCTAACAAAACAGAAACAAAACGAATCAGTATTCTGACTTCCCTGACTGGTCAAAGTTGTCCTATTATGTCCTTTTATAGAATCATTTAGCATTTTTACATATGTCTCACTAGAGTTTATATGTACATTTCTATTTTTGTGATCACTTTGTTAATCCCTTCACGTGCACTTACTGTTGGTCTGTGAGTGTTGTGAGGTCAGGGAATGATATGATTTAATGGGTCATTGACTCCCTAGTGCCCAGAGCCCAGAGTAGGTGTGCAATGAGAATGAATATTCTCATTCTCCAGAATCTCTTTTCATATTGCTATTTATTGTGTTGGTGCATCAGAGTAGATAACATTAAATAAATTAGATCCAGAGTGAATGAATCATTTTTCATATTAATTCAATGAAATATAAATATGGCAAATATAGTTTTTAACTATATAAAGTAAAAAGAGAATCAAGATTTTTAACATATGGCTTACTCTGCATGTATTAGAAAATTTTTTCTAAATGATGACATGCATTAACTGAACACTTTCTAAGGTGGAACTTAGGAATTTTAATTTTTAATAATCAGTGATAGTTTCTTTTCTATAAATGATCTATTAAGTCACAAACATCAGTTACATGTACATATTTTTATATAAAAAATTAGAAGAAAACTAATGTATTAAAATAATATTATAAGAGTAAATTAGTATGAACTTCTTTGAATATACACTTTAAACAAAAATAACTATCTCCTTAAGTGATGAATTAAAATGAAATTTTTATTCTAGATTAAAATATTTCTTCAGCTGATGATTTGATCATTTGAAATTCAGACTTTCATTTTGTGGAAAAAGAAACTGAAAAACGTAAAATGTGCTACCTTTCATTTGAACAAGAGCCGAGGAAATCTAAAACCTTAATTATCAAGTCTACTCTTTCTAAAAATAAGTTGCATTTCTGGATGGTTGACTTGGTGCTTAGTCTTTTGGTCAAATATGTCAATGATACATTGGATAGATTATCTTTTGTCTTCTTTCCTGTGTTCATGGAGATGATTCTAAATGCCAGCTTAATGTTTGCCCTTTATGGCCAATTTATTATTCATGTTTTAGAAGTCCATCTGAAATCATTTCTTTTCAACATGCCCATTAATTCAGAACATCAATTTAGAAAGATTATTGCTTCATTCCAAGATAATGTTTTATGGCAAATGGATATCACAGGTGCCATTTAAAACTTAGAACAAACACAAGATAAAACAAAACAAAACAAAAATAATTTTTTTGTTACTTATCTGAAATTGAGATAGATACCAGAGGTGTAAAAACATATTTCTTTTCAAACAAATATTTTACTCAGCTTAAGCAAGTAAATAACAAAATTCATGGAAATGTTTCACTTTGTATAGCAAATATCATGCTCAGGCTTTAGGGAAAATGTTTTAATATGACTGGGACTTGACATTGAACAACATTTTCATTAAGGTCTGAAAAATGTCAGAATTCACTACAAGTTGATGCCATTTTTTTTCTCCAGGTTTAAGCATATTGGATTTTCATTGTGACTAAAAATGTTCTCAGTCTAGACATCATGTTATGGTTTTAAATTATTTCAATCCAAAGATATAGAAAGAAACTGAGTTCAGTGATTTTTGTGGTAGCACAATGAGAAACCACTTGGTATGGGTAGAAATTACAACTTAGTTTGGAACCGAATTGACCATTTGTTTTAGTCAAAATAAAGGTGTTTGCTTTGCATATAAATAAACTTAATTTTCTTTTTGTCTGGTAGTAATTTATTTTCAAAATAATCATTGAATATAAATGAATATTTTGTTTTGACTTTGGATTGATCTTTTTTTTTGTTTATATAAAAGACATTTTTGAAGCAAAACAGATTTCAAGTAAACAAAATATTTAGCTTCCATGAAACAGGATAATCCCTCTGATTGAAGGAAGTGTGTTAATATCTTCTGTGCAATTTCCTGTTATCATTGTAGTGTGTACTTGGTCCTCATGTACCCATATACTTAGAAGCCCAGTTAAATAGGTAAAGAGAACCCAGGGCAGAAAGACCTGGAGCTACCTAGGTTTAGCTCTGAGGACCTTAGATCTGTGTATGAAGTTGCATCAAGTTTGACAGCACAGGTCTTTTAACGATAATGAGTTATTAAACTTCCACATTCTTCTAGTAGGAAGAAAATCTGTATTCAATTGGTCATGCTCACAGAAGTATAGATTTTTGAAGCTGTGATTTCCCTGTTTTGAGAACATATAGACTTCTAGAGCCCATCTATTATTCTTGTTTTTAACTTTAAAATTACCCTTCTTAGATAAAATTTTTAAAAAAGAAGACATCAGTCCTGTTTTACCTATACAAGAAAAGGATTTTCGCCTATTGAAATAACAAAGTACGTTATCTCTTTTTTCACTTTTTTTTTTTTTATTTGTTGCTATAGGCTGCTTGCCAGAGAGACAGAGAAAGAAAGTGAGAAATCACCCCCTATGGTGGTTGGCTATGCCACAATCTCTTCTCCTCCACTCTCCTCTTGGGATTTGGGACATACCTAGCATATTTTCAAGCTGCCAGGTACAGGACTCAAACCACGCTCTTGGCCAAGTGGGATCCAGAGCCATCATGCCACCTGCTGTCCCCCTTATATATTTAAAGTTTGGAATTTATCAGTTCTTTCATTTTTACTAATTCACGTGTACATTTATGCTACACTTGGGGGTTTTGCTTCTGTTTTGAATTTTTCCTACACAGTTCTACTGACTCAACCTGTTGCTATACTAAACTAAGATAAAGAATGAGATCTTGAGGCTGGTAATAGAATATCCATGATGAATTTACAAGGCATTCTGGTCATCTTATTTTAGTTTGGAAGCTATTCAACTGCACAATTTATTTATGTCCAAAAAGACATATTTTGTGAACCTTCATCTTTTTTTTTTCTTTTCTTCTTTCTTTATTTCTTCTTCCTTTCTTTATTTTCCTGTTGATTCTCTCCCCATCCTCCTCATTATCTGTCCTGCTTCCAAACTGTCTCTGGTGTCGAGAATAGCTGTTCATGCTTTTATGCCTTCCAATCTTTCAGTTTCTGCCGTAGAGTGAAAACATTTGGTATGTATTAAGTGGGGACAAACAATGCTTCTCTTTTATACTTGGTTTGCTTCACTTAGCACTAAATCTTCCATATTCATCCACTTTCTAGCCAATGCCAAGGTCTCATTTTTTACAGCTCAGTAGTATTCCATAGTATATATGTGAAACTTCATCCTAATTATCAAACTACCTTTTAAATATAGCTGCTTTGGAACCCAAAATTTTTGTACCACTGTTAACAAGTTTGGTAAACAGGGTTAATAAACTACCACACAGGTGGTGAAACCAGCATTGTTTCCTGAGTATATATTCAATGATTTATCCTTTCTTTTCTCTTTTTTTATTTTATTTCATTTCCTTTTATACATTCAATCACATTATTTAGCTTACAAAATGATATTTCAACAGATGAACATTTCTCCCTAGTACAGTTGATAAAACTATAAAATATCTTCAACAGATTATACCACATTTCTTTGTCCCATTAATGCTTTGCCTCCCTATTTTTCTTCTAAATGTCCTTCCTCAAACTCTCCTCTTTCACACACACAATATCTGGTATTTACATCTAAATACTGTGTTTCTATATCTTTTAGTCAATCAGTTTCAGTCATAGAGTGTGGACACTTGGTATATATTAAGTGGAGACATAGAATGCCTTTCCTTCATAGCCTGGCTTGCTTCACACAACAGTAAATCTTCCATATTCATCCACTTTCTGTCAAAAGCCAGGGTTTTGTTGTTGTTGTTTATGGCGGAATAGTATTCCATAGAGTATATGTGCCACAGTTTTTCAATCCATTCGTAGGTTCGTGGGCATTTGAGTAGTTTCCATGACTTAGCAAATGTGAATAGTGCTGCAATAAACATGAATGTGCAAGCACTTTTCTGATTAAGTATTCTTGTGTTCTTTGGGTAGATATCAAGGAGTGGGATTGCTGGATCATATGGTAGTTCTATTTGTATGTATATTTTTTTTACATAGAGGTTTTTGCTATAGGACGCGTGCGCTCACTGGAAAGACAGAGAGAGACAGAGAGACAGAAAGCGAGAAATAACCCCCCAAGGGGGATGGCCACGCCACAATCCCTTCTCCATTCTCCTCTTGGGATCTTGGGCATGCACGCACACATGCCCGGCATGAGTTTAAGCCACCGGGTCCAGGACTTGAATTGCAGTTGACTACATGCAAGTCCAACGACATAGCCATTGCGCTAACTGCTGGTCCCTATTCGTAGATTTTTGAGGAATCTCCAAATTGTTCTCCACAGTGGCTGGACCAATTTATATTCCCACCAGCAGTGTAAGAGAGCTCTCTTTTCACAGCACCCCTGCCAGCACTTATCCTTTTCTGTTTTTTCAATCTTAGACATTCTAACTTGGGTTAGATGCTATCTCGTTGTTTTGATCTGCATTTCTCTTACAATCAGGGATGTTGAGCATTTTTTCATATGCCTTTTAGCTATTCCTATGTCATCTTTAGAGAGCGGGTTTTTTAAGCTCATTCTCCTATCTTTTAATAGGATTGATCGCCTTTTTTTGGAACAGCTGCTTGAGTTCTTTGTGAATTCTGGTTATCAGTCCTTTATCTGACACATAGTTTATAAAAATATTTTCCCATCCTAAGGGCTGTCAATTCACACTAATTACTGTGTCTTTTGCCATGCAGAAACTTCTTAGCCTGATGTAATCCCACTTGTCTATTTTGGGGATTATTGACTGTGCTTTGGGGGTCTTATTTAAGAAGTTTTTCCCTACTCCAATGTCTCCCAGAGTTTTCTAGTGTTTTCCAAGAGCAGTTTTATAGTTTGAGGTGTTAGATTTAGATCTTTGATCCACCTTGACTTGATTTTTGTCAGAGGTGAGAGGTAGGGGTTCAGATAACCTTTCTGCAAGTGGAAATCCAGTTTTTCCAGCACCATGTGCTAAGAGGTTTTCCTTTTCCCACTGGGATTGACTGGCACCTCTTGTCAAAAATCAGTTGACTGTATGTCTGGGAATTTATTTCTGGGCACTCTATTCTGTTCCATTGGTCCATGTGTCTGTTTCTGTGCCAGTACCATGCTATTTTGATTACTACAGCTTTGTAGTGTATTTTTGGGTCAGGGAGTGAGATGCCACCCACTTCACTCTTCTTGTGCAGGATTGCTTTGGCAATACGGGGTCTTTTATGATTCCAGACAAACTTTATCATTGACTTTTCTAGATCTGTGAAGAATGTGTCTGGTACTTTGATTGTCATTGCATTAAATATGTAGATTAATTTGGGTAGGATTGACATTTTGATTATATTAATTCTTCCAATCCAGGAACATGGACTGTCCTTCCACTTTTTTGTGTCATTTTCAATTTCTTTTTTATCTTGGAGTTTTCCTTGTGGAGGTTTTAAACTTCTTTGGTTTGATTTATCCCTAAGTGTTTTATACTTTTTGTGGCTATGGCAAATGGAATTGCTTTTTTAAACTAGAAAATTTAGTGTTTCATTTTTGCATACACTTCTGGGCTCACCCTTTGACACCTAGACCAATGGCTGCCTTGTCTAACATAGTGCCTTGCATGCAGTAATCATTTGGTTTAATAAACTGAATATAAATTAAAGCATCATTAATCAGAGGGATTCCAGAGTGAGATACTTGAGTTGATACTTGACTTAAGTTACTTTGACTTGATCTGCTAAGGGATATATGGATACCCTATGAGGGAAATAGTGCCCTTAAAAATCACATGTGCATGCTGTTGTGCTCATTTCTAAAGGCACAGATCCTTTCCTGGTTACCCTGAGTTATCCATGGATCGACGAGAAGGTAGGAGCTCAGCAGACATTAGCCCCATGATTAAGTCTCATTTGGAAGAAAGCCCTCTTGTTAGTGTTGGAAACTCCAGATTGAGGGATGGTTGTTAACTCATATCTCAAATAAGAGAGCATGGCTAAGAATGGGTTGCTCGAGTTGAGTTAAGTACCAGTTGAGTTGACTGGTACCTAACAAGCATGCTGGTTATAAATCACAGTTTATAATTTATAGGTACATAATTACTAGATAACTCAACTTTCATTTTAGATTCAAGTCATTTGAGAAGAAAAAAGAAAGAGTAATTAAAAACTCTCCTTCCTACCATGACCTTGACTATTTCTCCACCACCTTTGATGGTCTTTTATAAAGTAGAAGGAATGATGCATAGCTAGAACAGGGTGGATGAACAAACATTGCAAATTCAATGTCAATCCAACCCTTTTTCAAATAAGCTTAGCCAAGAGACAGGAACATATTTACTCTACTTACTCCCAAATGATTCATTGGAATACTTTCAAATTTTACAACACTTTGCAATTTTTAAGGGCCTTTGTACTCACAATTAGCTTCCCAATAACTGTGAAGTACAGTGATATATTTCTATCCTGCACATTACTCAAAGAGGGTCAGTGACTTGCAGACATGATTCAAGTAGGGTCACAATTTGATGTAGCCAGAAAGAAACTGTCCATGCTGAGTTTTAATGTGGCAGTGTAAAGATGCAATATCAATGATGCTGTATTTCGTGGGTAGCCTGCTGGTGATCAAGCCAGTTTTAGAATCAAATACTCATAACTCTTTGTAAATTTTATATGTAATTGATTTTGGTTTTCATTAAATTCCACTAAATATAATGATATAATATAGTTAGGAAAAATAAATCAGCATTATGAACCTTTATTTCTCATCAGAGATAATAAGAGCAGCTATCAAAATATCAAATATTCTGTCAGCAATATCTTTTGCATTTATTTAGAAAATCTTACTTTGGTGGTATATTAGTATAATTTGTTTTTTTTTTCTTTTTACTATCAAAATCTTTTCATTCCCTAAAATGAATTTGAATGCCAGCTAAAAGAACTATTATAAAATATATTCTATTATTAGTAGCTCAGAAAGCCAAACATTCAAATATATTTTCAAATGATTTCTACTTAATGACTTCCAGTAGGACATAAATTCCTAATAAAATTAGTAACAAAATCCTTTAGGTTT